>NW_006921601.1:629634-631346 GCF_000298275.1 Orycteropus afer afer | reverse complement strand
TTCAGCATTCTTCGCCAGCACCACAACTCAAAAGCATCAACTCTTCTTCGGTCTTCCTTATTCATTGTCCAGCTCTCACATGCATACGAGGTGATTGGAAATATCATGTTACCCAGAACATAATCCCTGAAAAATAGAGATCTCAGCAAACGCCCAAACTTTCCAAAGTACATAACATCAGTATGATGAAGCCCCAAGTAAATTCATTTGTATACTAAAGAAAAGTTTACCCCAATGGCCAGTGATCTTGTGGAAATAAAGACCTTATCTCCTTGGCTGGAAAGCAAAATCAAGTTTGAGACACATTTGGGCAGTCGGCGTTGAGAGATAGAGGAGGGAAATGCTATGATAAATGTATCCCAATTACTCTCAAAACTAACAGCTTAAAACAACAACAAACATTTGTTTTTACACTCAGTTTCTGTGAATCCCTTTGGCTAGGTAGTTCTGGCTGGGGTCTCTTATGAAGTGTCAGTCAAGAAGTGACTAAGGTCACAGGCAACTGAAGACTTGGCTGGGCCTGAAAGATCTGCTTCCAGCATGGTCACACATGTAGTGTTGTTTCTTAGCAAATAGTGTTGTTGTTTGTTAGTTGGGGAGGCTTCAGTTCCTCCCCAGACAGTCCTCTCCAGAGGCCATTTCAATATTCCCACAACACATTGGCCAGACTGGTCCAGACTGGACAAAGCAAGAGAAAGGAGGAAGGAGGAACCATCAATTCTTTTCAGTCTCAAAAGTCACACATTGCCTTTTCACCTTATTCTATGCAAAATATGCACTAATCTATAATCTCTTGGAGAACAGTAAAAAATGACTTGCTATCTCTGCAACTATTATGCTTATTACTTAATGATTAGAATAAAATTTAAACAACTGCCTTGTAACATACCAAACACAATTCAAAAGCCCTTACATCCAAACTCACTGCTATCTAGTTGGTTCCAACTCATAGCGATCCCTCCTTGGGTTTTTGATGCGGTATCTCTATGCAAGTAGATTTCCCAGTCTTCCTTTTGAGGCGTGGCTGGGAAGTTTAAACCACCATAAATTAGGGTTCCTGAATTTGTCCCTAGTATTTCCTTCAGGAACTTTAAACTTTTAGGTTTCACATTTAAGTCTTTGATCCATCTGGAGTTAGTTTTTGTGTATGGTGTAAGGTACAGATTTTGTTTCATTTTTTTGCAAATAGATATCCAATTTCACCAGCACCATTTTTTAAAAAGACCATCACTTTTGCCATGTAATGCATTTCAGTCCTTTGTCAAAAATCAACTGACCATACGTTGATGTATCTATTTCTGGGTTCTCAATTCTATTCCATTGGTTTATGTGTCTGTCATTGTACCAATACTAGGCAGTTTTGACTACTGTGGCTGTATAGTAGGTTTTGAGATTGGGCAGTGTGAGATGTCCTATTTTGTTGTTCTTCTTCAATAGTGCTTTGCTTATCCAAGGTCTCTTTCCTTTCCATGTAAAGTTAGTGATTGTTTTTTCCATATCCTTAAAAAAATGTTGATGGGATCTGGATGGGATTGCATTGAATGTATAGATTGCTTTGGGTCAAATTGACATTATCACAATGTTCAGTGTTTATATCCATGAGCATGCTATGTTCTTCTATTTATGTAGATCTCTTATGGTTTCTTGAAGTAGTGTTTTATAGTTCTCTTTGTACAGGTCTTTTGTGTCCCTAGTAAGATTTATTCCCAAGT
>NW_006921601.1:626647-627155 GCF_000298275.1 Orycteropus afer afer | reverse complement strand
TGCTCTTCCGGCCTGCTGCTTTGGGCGTCCCTGAGTTGTCTCTCCTCACCTGTATCCCTGGGGCTCCAAGATCTACTCTTCCTTTATTTGTGGCTTTTGGCAAACAACTTAATTTCCCTCTGCCTCCATTTATGCATCTTTAAAATGTGGATATTATGTCTAGGGTTGTTAGGAGGAGGATAGTAGTTATTTCATGTGAAGAGCTTCAGATTTGTGTGTTATAGTTAAGGTTCTCAAAAGAAAAAAAAAAAGGATTGTGATATGAAGTTTACTTATTTGCTTTTATTTTGGCCCAAGATTTAGAACATATACATTTATTTTTACTTCATTAGAGGTAACTTCTGTACTTATCAAAAGCACATTTTCTCCAATTTATAAACAAATTTCCCCATTCAATCCTAAGTGTGGGCTGGAGTCTGAGCCTCTTGTACTTTCTCATATTGTTCTTCATAGTGAGACATCAAACACCACAGTCTCAGATAGCATTCTGGTCAGAAATTCCCGAGGC
>NW_006921601.1:622895-626547 GCF_000298275.1 Orycteropus afer afer | reverse complement strand
GATACAGTGGCTGCGATGATGGGCTCGAGTATAGCAGGGATTGTGGGGTTGGCGCGGGATCGGGCAGTGTTTCGTTCTGCTGTGCATGGGGTCGTTATGAGTCGGAAACAACTCAACAGCACTTAACAACAACAACAACAACAAAGTGCATTTTGATGGAAAATAGAGCAAACAGAAAAAGGGACATAGAATGGAGTGTGGTGAAAATGATGTGACAGAGAAGAAGCTGAGACCAAAAACCTGTTGCCATTGAATTGGTTCTTACTTATGTGATCCTATGTGTTTCATGGTAAATGTGTGTTCCACAGGGTTTTTAATGGCTGATTTCTTTGCAAGTAAATCTTTATTCTGAGATCACCAGCTAGAACTTCTTGATCAATGTTTAAAAAACATATAATCATGTAGAAAAATATGTCATCATGACTTTATTTTTATTTTTAGTGGAAATATCTAGCAATTTCTGATTTGGCCCATTATTGGCTGTTGGTTTGAAGAGGCTTATTTAGTTTTACTTCTGCCATAATAAATGCTTTCAAATGCATTTTCAGAGTTTATCGAGGTGATGAGAATATTATTCTTTTCTTGAGGCATGGATGTCTTTGGTGACCTTAGTGTAAACTGCTTCATTGGAGTGGTGGGGACAGGGATAGATAAAATTGGCATGGATTAAAGGCTAAGTGGGAGGTGAGGAAATGGAAATAAGCAGTGTATGACTAAATATAATTATCTCTCCATATTTAGACTGGGAGATATTTGAGTGCATCTAAAGTGTTTAAATTTGGTTAGAACAGAATTTTAAAGATGCCAGCTTGGAGATAAATAAGAAAAAGATTAAATGATAATGAAAATGCCTGACAATATAGGAAGACTTGGGATATAGAATTGGGTTTGTTTTTGATCCCAAATATGAAAAGAGCATTCTTTCAGATTTGTAGTAATAAAAAACGTGTAGAGAATAGGTATGGATATACATATGTATGTTGTTGTTGTTGTTGTTATGTGCCATTGAGTCGGACCCAACTCATAGCAACCTCTCCTTGGGTTTCCGAGGCAGTATCACTACGGAAGTAGATTGCCCCATCTTCCTTTCGAGGAGTGGCTGGTGGGTTTGAACCACCAGCCTTCTGGTTAGCAGTCAAGTGCCTTAGCCACTATGCTACCAGAGCTCCTTACATATGTATAGAGTAGGAGGGAATAGAAAATGGGAAGCTTTTGTTTGCGGGGTATTGAGTTTCTGCTTATGGCGGTGGAATATTTTGGAAAAGGATAGCAACAATGATGGCAAAACATGAGAAATATCATCAATGTCCCTGAACTGTAAGTGAGGAAGTTGTTGTGTTGGAGAATGTCATGCTGTGTATATTTTTGCCACAATGCAAATACATATGTACAGCATACAAGTGGTAGCTCAGTCTTATGTGAGTTCATGGCTAATGGCTTCTAATTTCTTTGTGAGGTAAGATGAAAAGTTATCTGTTGAGCAAGAGAGATGTGAAGGAGTGAATGAGTTTGGACACATTTTGGGATAGGTGAGTCACATGCTAAACTTGCTGCAGATAATGGCTAGAGATGTATCTTCAAAGAATCGTGGAAATTATAGGGAGGTCTTTGGAAGATAATTACAAAATGTTTTAAAAGTAGTTAAATAAATAATCTGCTACTGAAGAACACTATTTAACTATACATTTTAAAATTTGTATTGTGGCAAAAATATACACAGCATGACATTCTCCAACACAACAACTTCCTCATTTACAGTTCAGGGACACTGATGATATTTCTCACGTTTTGCCATCATTGTTGCTGTCCTTTTCCAAAATATTCCACCGCCATAAGCATAAACTCAATACCCCGCAAACAAAAGCTTCCCATTTTCTATTCCCTCCTACCCCTGGTAACCACTAATTATTATATATATATATAGCTCTGGTAGCATAGTGTCAAAGGTACTTGACTGGTAACCAGAGGGCTGGCGGTTCAAACCCACCAGCCAGTCCTTGGAAGGAAGACCGGGCAATCTACTTGCATAGTGATAACACCTTGGAAACCCAAGGAGAGGTCGCTATGAGTCAGATCCAACTCCATGGCAGTGAGTTTGGTTTGGTTTGGTAATGGCTAATGGTGGCATAGCACCTAAGGCATTTGACTGCTAAGCAGAAGGCTGGCAGTTCAGACCCACCAGCCACTTCTTGGAAGGAAGATTGAGCAATCTACTTTCATAGAGATACAGACTCGGAAACCCAAGGAGGGGTCATTATGAGTTGGATCTGACTCGGCGGCAGTGAGTTTGGTTTTTGGTTTAATGGCTAATGATTGTGAACATTTCCTCATGTTTTTGTTGGCTGCCTGAATATCTTCTTTGGTTCATGTCTTCTGTCCATTTTTTAACTGAATTGTTTATCATTTTAATGTTGAGATGTTGGAGTTTTCTATAAATTTTAGAGATAAGCCTTTTGTCACATATGTCATTGCCAAATATTTTTTCCCTTTCTGTAGTTTTTCCTTTTACTCTTTTGGAGAAGTATTTTGATACACATAAGAATTTAATTTTGAAAAGATACCAATCACCTAGTTTATCTTCTGCTTTTTGTGCATTTTGGGTCATTACCTATGTATTTTCAAGAAAAGGTAGAAAGAAGAAATGTCTGGAAGTGGTATAATTTACACTTTTAGGAAGGATTATCCCTTTTAACAGTACAAAATACTACCTGTTCCAATTAATGCTTTATTTTTTAAAATTGAAGTTTCACTTTTCTCATGTTTATTACGCTAGACTTGTTCCTTAGAGCTTGAAATTGTCTGAAATGTATTTGTCTCTATGATGCCCTGGTGGTACTAACTGAAAGGTTGCTAGTTTGAAGCTATTATTTGCTTCAGAGAGAAAAGATCTGGAGATCTGCTCCTGTATAGTTTTCAGCCTAGGAAACCCCATGGAGCCGTTCTCTGCTCTATGGTATCTCTATGAGTCAGAATCCACTCAGTGTACATCAAGACTTGTCTAGTCTTTTCTTTAATTGGATTCTATCTTAAAGTTCTTCATGGATATTTATGTTTTTTTAATAAACCCCAAAACACAAACCCACTGACATCAAGTTGATTCTGTGTCATCAAAACCCTATTAAGACAGAGTAGAACTGCCCTATAGGGTCTCCAAGGCTGTAAACCTTTTGGAAGCTACTGTCTCATCTTTCTCCCTCCATGTGTCTGGTGAATTTGAACCTTTGAACTTTCAGTTAGCAGCCAAATGCTTTAACCTCTGCACCACTAGAGCTCCTTATCCTCTATAACAGGGCAGTTAAAGTAGTCTACACTTATAATCATAAATTATGTGTTTGATTTTATGTAATTTGTTTTAGGCTGTTAGACTTCTGTATTTTTACGTAGTTTAATTTTATACCTTTTGCTAAACCAGTATCAAGGATATTCCTTTGGCTGTGAGTTCTGTAACTCCATGCAGAATTTTGGTTAGGTACATAGAAGTCTAGTAAACATCCCTGTGATTGATTCCAAGATCTGTTGTTGTTGTTGTTGTTAAGTGTCATCAAGTCATTTCCGACTCATAGCGACCCCATGCACAGCAGAACGAAACACTGCCCGATCCCGCGCCAGCCCCACAATCGCTGCTATACTTGAGCCCATCATCGCAGCCACC
>NW_006921601.1:604814-619360 GCF_000298275.1 Orycteropus afer afer | reverse complement strand
ATGATATATTTTTCTTTATACTCTCCTCTACACTCTCATGCCTTTTGTGAATTCATGGAGGAATCTACCAGGGTGTTGAAGCAACCACCTGTTGTGAGTCAGAAGCATGAAAGAGTATTGGCTGTGGAAGCTGATCTCATTTTTGTCATTTAGTAAAGGTGAGATCTTAGGTAACAGTACTTCTGAGAGCTTCAGTTTGTATAACAAAAAAAAAAAAGAAAAAATAAAGAGATAAAAATACAATTCTTATAAGGGTTTTCTTAACAAGATAATACTTCTTAAGAATCTGGCCCATAGTAGGAGTCTATAGTTATTTTTCTAAAATATAATTTATTTTATTTGTATTGTTGTTGAGAATATAAACAGCAGAACATACAGATAGTCAGTAACTTTTTACATGCATAATTCAGTGATATTGATTACATTCTTTGAATCATGCAACTATTCTCACCTCCTTTTCCTCTTATTTCTACCCCATTAACATCAATGCACTGTCCCTAAGTTGCCTATCTGATGTTTCAAGTTGTTGTTGTCAGTTTGATCCCTTTTAGACTCATCTCATAAGAGCACAATGGTCGAGGCAGACATTCTTTAGTAGTTAAACTACTCTCTGGTTTTAAGAAGACTTCAAGGGATATTTTTAGTTTAAGGTTTAGGAGTGTATCATAATTAATTACCTCCTTATTTTTTATATTTGGTGACATTTTTCTCTCCATGTGATAAGGATATTTTCTCCACACTTACAACTAATATATAGTAACAAATTACATTGACTCAGGGATAAGTCAGTCATTAAAATAGGTATTTGATTTATACTGTTTGGGGAAGATTTCAGAGTGAGTGGCTGGGCAAATAGTAACAAGGATATTGAGTTTAGGGTTGTGCATAAGGTTGCTATGAGTCAGAGCTGACTTTACAGCACCTAAAACCACCACTATCTATCAACTTGGGGAATGGTTGGTAGAAGGAGATGATGTTCTGTAAAACAACTTCCAGATAATGGCAGGTGGAATTACCAAAATGGAGAACTTATTGCAACCCTGTGGGGTTAATTTCAAACAACCAAGATTTACTCAGCACAGATATTATATGAGGATAAAAGGCCAGTGATAACATAAAAAAATAAATCTAAAAACACTGGTAAAAAAAAAAAAAAAAAGGAATATTGAGTTTAGGAAGGTTTTGTCAACGAAATGAGCATTGCTCATAATAGCAAAGGGAAG
The DNA here is from genome assembly GCF_000298275.1 of Orycteropus afer afer. Classification (NCBI taxonomy): domain Eukaryota; kingdom Metazoa; phylum Chordata; class Mammalia; order Tubulidentata; family Orycteropodidae; genus Orycteropus; species Orycteropus afer. The sequence goes on along the minus strand of NW_006921601.1, from coordinate 618,137 downwards.
TTTTTTCACAGTAGACAGAAGTGAAGAGCCTGGGGAAGGGTTGGTGGGGTTGAGGGGATGAAGAAATAATGGCTATATAATTTTCTAAGGTTATATTCAATTTGTTTTTAGGACAAGAAGCTAATCAATCAAACATCAATGGCCATAATGGCCATGTACAACCTGAGCCACAGCCATGCAGGCCCATTTACCCTCTGGGCATCCCTGGACTAGAGCAGTCCCATGTGTGGATCAGCATCCCCTTCTGCTTTATCTGTATTGAGGCTATTGTGGGCAACAGTGTCCTTCTCTATCTCATTGCAGTGGAGCGCAGTCTTCATGCACCTATGTTCTTTTTCCTTTCCTGCTGGCTACTACTGACCTCATACTGTCTACCACATGCGTCCCCAAAGCCCTTAGGATCTTTTAGCTTGGTCCCCAGAAAATCAGTTTTCCTGGATGTCTCACCCAATCCTTTCTGCATTACAGTTTTGTCCTAGACTCAGCTATACTGTTGGCCATGGCCTTTGACCGCTATGTGGCCATCTGCTCCCCCTTGAGATACACCACTATTCTGACTCCCAGGACCATTATCCAAATTGTCATAGGAATCTCCCTCCGAAGTTTCTGTGTTTTTGTCCCATGTGTTTTCCTTGTGAATCGTTTACCCTTCTGCCGGACATACATCATCTCCCATACATACTGTGAACATATAGGTGTTGCCTGGTTTGCCTGTGCTGATATTTCCATCAATATCTGGTATGGATTTTGTGTACCCATCATGATAGTCATTATAGATGTAATCCTAATTGGTGTCTCCTACACTCTCATCCTCTCTGCTGTGTTTCGCCTCCCTTCCTCAGATGCCCGCCAGAAGGCCCTGGGCACCTGTGGTTCTCATGTCTGTGTCATCCTCATGTTCTATATCCCAGCATTCTTCTCTATCCTTGCCCATTGCTTTGGGCATAATGTCCCTTCTACTTTCACATCATATTTGCCAACCTGTATGTCATCATCCCACCTGCCCTCAACCCTATAGTCTATGGAGTAAAGACTAAACAGATCCGGGACAAAGCCATTCTTCTGCTCTTTCCCAAGGGAGCCCAGTGACATTGACCTGAGTTCTGGAGGAGGACAAATTTCTATTGTGTTTTAGGTCTAAGAGTGAACATATAAGCAATGGCTCCAGAGAAGAGCAGAATGAGAAAATTCCTTATTAATCACAACTTTAGTTTGCTTTCCTTGTTATTTTAGGCAGAAACCTATTCAGTCATTCTGGTTACAGAAATATTAATTGTCAAGTGATGTCAAGTCAGCTCTGACTCATAGTGACCATTTGTACAACAGAACAAAACACTGCCCAGTCATGTGCCATCGTCACATATCTTGATGTGCCTGAGCCCCATTGTTGCAGCTAGTGTGTCAACACATCTTATTGAGGGTCTTCGTTTTTTTGCTGACCCCCTTCTAAGCATAGGTAATACTTTTTTTTTTTTTTTTGTAAACTTCTGGAAACTAAAACTTTTTACAATTCTTTATTGCTCTAGGTTATTATAAAACTTTCAATGGAAACAATCTCTTGGTGTGTTTTTTCATTAGAAAGATGCCTCAAAGGAATCAAAATTAGTTTTTTTCAAGTTTGTGCATCAAAATAGATCATGAAATGTCTACCAAGATAAATCTGTGAAGGCTGGACTTTATATTTGCTCTTATCCAGACTACTTGACTCAGAAACTCAAGTTTGAATCTGTAGTTCTACCTTTTGTTCTATGACACCAGCCACATAACTTGTTTCAAAAATTCTTCAATTTTTCTGAATAGCATAAATAAAACACTATGATATAAGTAGGAGAGAAAAAAAATGACAAACAAAAAGAGAAAAGAGATTTAAAAATAATTTAAGACAAGAAATAGGCTGATGCACCTTCTACCTACCATGAATTCCTCTTTTCTATTCTTTTTTGTGAGCCAAGAATTCAACTCTGAAGCTTTATTGCAGTCTGTACAAAATGTTAAGCATGGTAAGTTACATAATTTATGGCATCTATATACTACATATTTATGCATTATACTTATGTATGTATGGGTTATGCCTCAATATAAAGAAAACAAATATCCTCACAACTGCGCCAATAAGCAACATGACAATAAATGGCCAAAAGATTGATATTCTCAGGGAGTTCATTTAGCTTGCATTCACAGTCAACACCCAGAGATGCAGCAATCAATATGAAGCTCTAAGCTCTTGTGTTAGGCTGGGTTCTCTAAACAAGTAAAACCAGTAAAATATATATATATATACGTATATATACATATATATACATATATATACGTATATATATATATATATATATATATATATATATATAGGAGCTCTGGTAGCATAGTGGCTAAGGCACTTGACTGCTAACCAGAAGGCTGGCTGTTCAAACCCACCAGCCACTCCTCGGAAGGAAGGTTGGGCAATCCTACTTCCATAGTGATACTGCCTCGGAAACCCAAGGAAGGGTCACTATGAGTCAGGTGTGACTCGACGGTACACAACAACAACAACAACATATATATATATACACACACACACAGACGGACAGAGAGAGAGACAGAGAGAGGGGAGGGAAATTTATCTGAGGAAAATGGCTCACACAGTTTTACAAGCTGGCAAGTCCCAAGTTCCTGGATCAAGTGTCAAACTGGAAGTTTTTCCTGACTCACGCAGCTGCAGGCCTGACAAGCTCAAAGTTGGCAGGCAGTATACTAGCTGTTGACTCTGGCAGGTGATGAATCCAAGATCCAGGCAGGATGGTGGATTGTTTGCTCACAACAGTTGTAAGCAGCACAACAGAATCCAGATCCACAGAAAGTTCTCTATTTTTCCAGGGTGTTCATATATATATATATATTGGAAGCGTGCCACACCCCTAGGGATACTCCCTTCCAAAGGATTGGCTGCTGAAAGAATATACATCCAATCTCATCATGGGAATAACACATCACAACTGCTTTAACCACTCAGAATTGTGGTCCAGTGAAGTTGACACACAACACCAACTATCACAGTTCTATATAAGCTTTTGTATGTACCAGATGTTTATAAAAAACTCATGCAGATTACCTAAAACCAGTTCTTTTCACACATCCAACAGTCAAAGAGAGACAGATTTATCCATAAGGGAAAAAAGAGTATACCAATGGTAAGAACTGATACTTTCCATGGCTTAAGCTACCTGCTATTTACATATAAACAATGGCTTTACAATCTTGCCTTGTAGTATATCAAACAAAACCCTGGCATGCATTTGATTAAAATTTTGAATAAATTAAAAATTATTCTTACAATAGTAGATACAAAATTAATAGCCATTGAAAATGGAATTAGTGATACTGTGTGTCCAACCAGAAGAAATATGCCTATGGATGAGATAAAGGCAAACAAGTTACCATTCAGGGGTATTTATTTAAATATCTTTGGATATCTTTGCAAATATAACATAGACCAAGAGACCTGGATTTGTGAAACTCATGGGAATTGACTTGGCTGTTATTGTGTGGGATCAGAGACTACTAGACATTGATTGAGACCTAAACCAAACAAAAAGTCAAACTCTCTGATGTCAAGTCAGATCCAACTCTTAGTAACCTCTACTTGAGTTTCTGAGGCAGTATCACTATGGAAGTAGATTGCCCAATCTTCCTTCCAAGGAATGGCTGGTGGATTTGAACCACCAGCCTTCTGGTTAGCAGTTAAACATCTTGGGCATTATGCCACCAGAGGAAAATAAAGGCATACAAATTCACTGTAATTTGTAAATGAAGTTTCTGGCTTCTCATCTGAAAGACACTATTAGAAAATCTTAAAATGGTCCATATAATCTTCATTTCAACAGAAGCCTAACCGCAAAAGACCAAACTCACTCTTGGTTAGTCAATTCTGACTCCTGGTCACCCTCTAGGAGAGGGTAGAATTACCCCACATGTTTCCAAGGCTGTATATCTTCCCAGAAGCAGACAGATTCATCTTTCAGCTGGGTAGTGACTTCAAACCACTGACATTTTAGTTAGCAGCCAAGCTCTTTACCTATTGTGACATCAAGGCTCCTAAGAGCAGCCCTATGTTCCTATGAGTTAGGTGGAACTGGGCAACATATGGAAAAACATGATTTAATCTACGTCAGTCACTATGTTAAGCATTTTCTCAAGAGTTGTCTTACTTAATTTGCCAATTCTTGTGATAACTATAGGAGCTCTGGTGGCATAGTGGTTAAAGATTTAGCTGCTAGCCAGAAAGTCTGCAGTTTGAACTCACCAGCCACTCCAAGGAAGAAAGATGAGGTAGTCTGCTTCTGTAAAGATTTACAACCTTGGAAACCCAGTGAGGCAGTACTACTCTGTCCTATCCCCCTGTTACTATGAGTTGGAATTGACTTGATGGCAGTGTGCCTGATTTTGGTTTATGATAACTATAAACTAAAAAACCTAACTCATTGCCATAGATTCTATTCCAACTCATAGCAACCCCCATTGGGTTTCTGAGGTGGAAAATCTTTACGGAAGTAGATTGCCCCAACTTCCTGTCATGGACTGGCTGGTGGATTTGAACTGCCCATCTTCTGGTTAGCAGTCAAAAGCCTTAGCAGTGTGCCAGAGCAACCATGAGAAGTATTAAATAACCACCTTTTTTTTATAGAGGCTAAGTAACTTTTCCAAAGTCCTTTATCTGATAAGTGCCATGTCCAGCACAGCAGCACATGAAATAGAGCCACATGAAAGGATTAAACAATTAAGAGATAAGGGGGCCAGGCGATGCTCCGCGTATTATGTGAGAGCGACCCCTGCTGCCTTTGTTCTGCTTTATTTATATGTTTACACATGATTATATCATTATTCTTGGCATCCACACAATCAACTGTTTTCTACATAGTTAAAGTTTTACTCCTCTACATTCCCAAGGTTATTGAAACAATCATCAAATCTTCTACAGGAACAATTAATGTAAAACAGTAAATGTTTACTGGGGCACAGTGATCCAAGGTATGAAATGTTCCAACAAAATAGCAAACATGGATTACTGGAATAACATTTACTCTTGACATGTGATGTTCTGCCAAGTAAGCATTCAACAGTGAGAGAGGCCTTGCCTTCTCTTGTAGCTGTTGGACATGTGCCTTGCACTCATGTCCTTTGATAATTTCTCTCTTGGTCTCCAACAGATAAGTATGTGAGTTTGAACCTATCTGTTCTAATAAGAACACATACACTACATGTAGAGTCTTAAATTGTGCCCATGTACATCAGGACACAAACAAAAGCATCCTGAAGTGGTGATTACTCACAGTCCTGGGCAGGGTTAATTGAAACAACTTTATTTCTTCCCCAGAGAGTGCGAAGAGAGTCAGTCCTTCAGAGTCTCCCAGGTGCTAACTACCACCTCTTCTCCACACAAAGCAATGTCTGGAGGAAATAAAAGGAGAGGGACCCAATCTATCAGTGCCTTCCTTTCCTCTCCACCATTTCTTTGGTTGGTGTGGCTACCCCTCTTGTATGTTTCCTGAGTATTGTTCAGGACAACTTTCCTTCCTTCCCTTTGATGCAGTCCCCAGTATTTGGTGAGTACTGGGTACTTGAGGAGATTTGCTTTGGACTAGGATTTGGAGAGAAGAAGAAATGTTTGATGAGCCCAGAGCTTCATCTTTGAGGGACCATGAACTGGTCCCTTCCTTCTCTGAGAAATTCCCATTTATCAAAGGAGGTCATGGTCTCTGATCCATGGGTAAATATTCTATTGAATTATCAGCAAAGGAATAAAAGAAAGGGACAAATATACTAGTGGGTTAAGCCATAGCCATGGCTAGTGTTGTCCAGGCAATTTCTGTGTCAGACATGTGACAGAACCCCAACAAGGCCTATAGCCCTAACACAAATGTAGAATTAAGCGTGTGGGTATGTGTGTATGCTCCTGTCAATTTTAGCATCCATCTGTTTCTGCCTAGATTCTCTTCTTCACTGTATAGTCTGACTGATAATGATAAGAAGGATGACATAAAACATAATCTGGTAACAAGTCATAACACTTCATGCAAGCTTACTATGCGCCAGGCACTGCAATAAAGACTGGTTTTGGGGCAAGTCTTATTTTATCATACAAAATAACTGTATGAAATAGCGTTGTTATGTTCTTTTCACAAATGAGGAACTTGAGGCTCAGATAGTTCAAATATCTTGTTCCCATTCATAGTTAGTAAATTCTGAAACCAAGATTAATGTGCCTACCTTTTTGACTTAAGAAAATACACTGTGAACCAAGATATTATCCAGATACACTATGGGCATCTGTGTATGTGTGCACATACTTACTATAACATGATGATCACATCTAATAAAATCAACAATAATTCTTTATATTACATTACATCTATTTTTAATTTAAATTTCTTCAATTATTCATTCATTGTCTTTTATGCCAGGTTTGTTGAACAGAATTCAATCTGCACTGTGTTTGTTTGTTACATCTCTTAAATTTATTTAAATCTGGAAAGGTATGTCCTTTACCTAATACCATACCTCCTATTTTCTTTTTAATGATATTGACTTGTTCAAATAACCATTTCTTTGGTTGGTGTGTCTAGACCTCTGATTGACTTGTCTACCACCAATTGACTTGTAGATATGCCTTGCGTGGTGGATTTGTCTAATTGTATAGTGACAAATCTGACCATTTCTTTTATACATGCAGGCTCATGTGTGTATATTTGAATTCTTTTAGGTATCTTTATAAACATCTGTTGTATCTGTGTGCAAGAAAACATGAATTTGAGAGAAGACCTCCCCCACATACGTGTGAATAAAGAATGACCTCCCACAAGCTAAAAAACTGATTCAAAGTATATGGTTTCAGAATGCTGAATGCTATGTATTGTTGAATGTGTGAGTAGTGCATGAGACTAGTTTTCAAATGAAGGCTGAACAGCCCCATAAGGTCTCCAATGCTGGTAAGAAATTAGTTCCTGGTCCCCTTAGGGTAAGAGCACTGAGAAGAAGCTACATGAACATGGAAAGACAAATACTCAGCAGATGTGGAAGTTGGGCTGTGGAAGTTCAGACTGTGTCTGAGCTGTGCCCCCTATGATCCGGAACATGTGAAATGTGGAGACCCTGTACAAAAAGTGGGTGCTTTTAGTTATAGATGCGGGAAAGCTCCAGAAAAAAAGAAAATCCTGTTTAATTTTTGCCATATGCAGAAGGGAGGAGAAACTAAACCGTGGTCTGTGTGATAGAAGGTAGTGTGAGCTGGACTTAATTGAGAATAAAAGGAGAATATAGGAGAGGGGATAAGGTTGACTGTATTTCTGGCCTTGTGAAGCTAAGAGTCTGAGGTATGGAACCATCATATATGTCATCTTAGTGCTGATACTGGGAATCCCATGCCTCACTATATAGTTATCTGTACAATATTGATATCTTTCTATGTAAGCACAGTAGAGATATTACTAGAGAAGAGAGTAAATGTAGGGCCTTGTATTTAAAGGAGAGATTCCTTTCAATCTCCTTTAAGGAGAAAGTTATTTTGAGACTTCACAAAGCATGTGGCAGTGCCCAATCCAGTTATGAACTCTTCCTATCCTCCTTGTGGTCTCTGTCCTCTGCACCCACACAAGCATGTGTGTGTGTGTGTGTGTGTGTGTGTGTAAGTGTGTGCATGCCTCAGACAGATAGGAAGAGAGAGAGAGAGTGGCAGGGGGACTTCATGTTTGTGTAAAATTATATGTGTGCAGAATGCATGACAGAATGTTAGTGTCAATCATGACATGTCTAAGATTATAGTTTTAAGTGTGTTGACATCTGAAAGTTTCTGTATCTTAAGTTCTATGTTGCTATCAAAGAGAATATATGTTCATAAAGGAATGATGCTATTTTTAGATGAAAATTTTGACTGATCATGTAACTATATTTAAGGTACTAGCATATTATAAGCCTATAATCTTTAGTGATGGAAATGATTTCTTTGGAGGAGCAAGAGCATATGAGTCTCAGCTGTAGATTGTTATATCATGTTTGAGTTACAAGTGACACCTAGCATACTGTAGGGATCCAGTTAGAGTTTGTTTCATGTAATTAGGTTTTAGAATGCCAGTAAAGGTGTGTGGAGCTCACAAATCTAAGAGCCACTGTTACAGGTAACCTAGAATGTAATAAGTACTTGTGAGTTGGGCTTAAAAATGGGGCAGAGATGGATATTCCACAATGACAAAGCCAGTCTTATCCAACAATGATCATAAAAGCATAAATACTATAATGTGTCAACGCATAGCAGCTCTGATAGCATAGTGCCTAAGGCACTTGACTGCTAACCAGAAGGCTGGTGGTTCAAACCCACCTGCCACTCCTCGGAGGGAAGATGGGGCAATCTACTTCCTTAGTGATACTGCCTTGGCAACCCAAGGAGGGGTGGCTATGAGTTGGGTCTGACTCAACGGCACATAACAACAACAACATCAACCCGTGGAAAAGTGTCATATATTTTGTTAATTTGTATCCAGGGAGAGTTTATAATGAAAAAAGGTGACTGTTACCAGTGCGGAAAGCTTCCAGGAGAAGCTGTGTAAGCTGTGGGTTTGGCCACACTAAAGAAAAGATTCTCTTTAGGTGGAATGAATCCTGGTTTATGCCTGTTACCTGCCATCATTATTAATCTGAACATTTTTTCATTCACAAGTGTCTCCCATTTTCAATGATAATTATGTGGTTACCTTATCCTTTATTATTATTATTATTGTGATTTGGGTGAAGATTTACAGAGCAAATTCACTTTCCATACAGCAGTTCACATACACTTTGTCTCATAACATTGACCACAGTTTACCACAAGGCAACAGCTCCACTCCCACTTCCTCCCCATAGTTACCTCTTCCCAGTGACCATCCCTCCATGGACTCCTGCCCCCTGAGCTGTCTCTCTGTGCATAAACAGCCCTTCTTTCTCCCATGACTGTTCTCTCCAAGGAGTGCATCTGCTTGAGGTAAATGTTCAACTCATATTCCTGACTTTTGTTTGGCTGGAACCCACAGGTGTGTGGTCAATTCCAGACCTGAAGGGCAGCTAGGGGCCATAGTCTCAGTGGTTCCACCAGGCTCTATTGGACCAACAAACCAGGTCCCCCTGTTTTTTTTTTTCCCCCAAATGATTTTGAGTTTTGTTCCACATTGTTCTCCCTCTCTATCAAGGATCTCCTACATAGATCTCCTTCCAAGTGGATGACAGTGGTAGCCGGGCACCATCTAGTTCTTCTGGTGTCATAGTTGTATAGGCTGCAGATTGGATGGTGTACCAGTTGCTAGGACTAACTGTTTCCATGAATTTTGGTTTTCTTCATTCTTCTTTGCTCTGGATGAGGAAGAGACACATCATTGCATCTAGATGGCAGCTTGCTAGCTTTTAAGATCCCAGTCGCTACTCGCCAAAGTAGGAGGTGGAACAATGTTTTATAAAGTATGTTATGCCAATTGAGCTTGATGTCCCCTGCGACTATGGTCCCAAGCCCGCAGGTTCAACTACTCAGTCTCTCTGTGTAGCTGGCTGTGACCAAGCAGTGACCACAAACTTGCCCCTTGTCAGCTCTACTATACACCTGGGAATTCTGATCATTCACATAAACTTACAGGACCATTGTCTGCCAACCCTATATATGTTCTTGGATACACTCCCCATTTCATAGACATACCTAATCGTTCAGCCTGTCCACCCATCTATCCACCCATATACCCATGTTTGCCTTGACTGACAACGCAGTACTGTATGTGCAAAAGGGTTCGTATTTGTTGTCTGTACCTCACATGCACCTCTCTATGTCTTTCTCATCCTCAATGCTGCCATATTGGCCACTCACATTTGGTATATTGCCCTTCTCTTCACCCAAATCAATACTTATCTCTATCTATCTAACAGTGTTCCCTCCCCTCCCCTCCCTTCCCACCCCTGGTAACCAACAAAGAAAATTTCCTTCTATAGATAAACCTTTCCTTAACTTTTACAATAACGGACTAATACAATATTTGTCCTTTTGTGATTGACTTATTTCACTCAGCATTATGTCCTCCAAGTTCATCCATGTTATGCGGTGTTTTGCAGATTCTACATTATTCTTTAGCATTGCATAGTATTCCATTGTGTATATGTACCATAGTTTGGTTATCCATTCCTCAGTTGATGGACATCTAGGTTGTTTCCATCTTTTGGCTATTGTAAATAGTGCTGTGATGAATATGGGTGTGCATATGTCTGTTCTTGTTATGGTTCTTACTTCTTTAGGGATGGTTACCTTATCTTGGAGGGTTAATAATGATGGATTATTCAAAGCGAGCATGACTCAAGTGACCCTAATTATTCTTTATAATCCTCTTTCCTCAGGACTTTGGATTTGTGCCATCCCAGTGTGCAATGGTCATTTTCAACCTGAGCAGTTATAACCCAGGACCCTTCATCCTAGTGGGCATCCCAGGCCTGGAGAAATTCCATATGTGGATTGGGATTCCTTTCTGTGCCATCTACTTTGTGGCTGTGGCTGGAAACTGCATCCTTCTCTACCTCATTGCAGTGGAGCGCAGCCTTCATGAACCTATGTTCTTCTTTCTCTCCATGCTAGCCATGACTGACTTAATCTTGTCCACAGCTGCTGTGCCTAAAGCACTCAGTATCTTTTGGCTTGGGGCTCATGAAATTACCTTCCCAGGATGCCTTACACAAATGTTCTTCCATCACTACAGCTTTGTCCTGGATTCAGCCATCTTGATGGCCATGGCGTTTGACCGCTATGTGGCCATCTGCTCCCCCTTGAGGTACACCACCATCTTGACCTCAAAGACCATCTTGAAAATTGTTGTAGGCATCTCTTTCAGAAGCTTCTGCATCATTTTGCCAGTTGTGTTCTTGCTAACACGCCTACCTTTCTGCCAGACACGCATCCTTCCCCACACATACTGTAAGCATATAGGTGTTGCTCGGCTTGCCTGTGCTGATATCTCCATCAACATCTGGTATGGCTTTTGTGTTCCTATCATGACAGTCATCTCAGATGTAATTCTAATTGGCGTCTCCTACACCCTCATCCTCTGTGCTGTCTTTCGTCTCCCCTCTCGAGATGCCCGCCAGAAGGCCCTTGGCACTTGTGGTTCTCATGTCTGTGTCATCCTCATGTTTTATACACCTGCCTTCTTCTCCATCCTTGCCCATCGCTTTGGACACAATGTCTCCCGCACATTCCACATCACGTTTGCCAATCTCTACATTGTTATTCCACCTGCCCTCAATCCTATTGTTTATGGGGTAAAGACCAAGCAGATCAGAGATAAGGTCATACTCCTCTTTTCTACCAAGGCTACAGAATGATGGTCTACTGGACAACAGAAAGGGTAGTGTAACTTCATTGTGTATATAAATATAGAAAGAATAGAGAAGCAAATGGTATCCAAACATGGATTGATTATAGGTGTTTTTGAATACCAGGAATGGTTACTGTGCTCAGCTACTAATGGAAAGTGCAGAGGTTTGAATTCACTGACAGGTGCCTGGGAGGAAAGGCCTGTTTATCTATTTTTTAAGAAATCTTCCATTGAAAACCATATGGAACATAGTTCTACTCTGACACACATAGGATTGCCATGGGCAATTGGTTTATTGGTTATATGAAAGACAGAATTCTCTCTATAAAAATTTCCTCAAAAACATATTTGCTTGTGGAATATGGGAATACACACAATATCATCAGGAAGAAGGAGATAAAAACAGAGAGCTAAATCACTCTAATTGGAAAAAAAAATAGGAATTTATAAGTTGGAGATTTGTCCCTATGATGAAAGAAAATATGTCATAGGTGAGACAGGGAAACTAAAAGGACAGAGACCAGTGAGAAATATCTTATTAAGGGACTAGGAAAGGATATTTAGTACATTGATGATAATATTAATGTCTAATTATTGTTTATTTTATGCTTTACTATAATTCACTCTGGAAGTTCCACTTCCAGAAAAATCTTTCAACATCTGTTTTAAATAACAAGTTCTGTTTACAGTGGTATAATGGAAATGTACAAGTAGGATACTCATATATGCTAAAATTCTTAAAGGGAGTCTTCATGGCACAATGGATAAGTGCTCAGCTGCTAACTGAAAAGTGGGTGGTTCAAATCCATTAGCTACTCTGAAAGAGGTAAGACCTGAATATTTGCTCCTGTGAAGGGTATATATAGCCTAGGAAATCCTAAGGGGGGTTCTACTCTGTCATGTAGGGTCTCTATGAATTGGAATCAACTTGAGTGTACACAGTGACAACAACTTGGTCCTTAAGCCAGTGCTGGGAGAGGACATCAGTTGCTAGGCTCCAGACCTAGCACTGGGGAAGGAAGCTACGGAAGTGGTACCCAGAACATAATCCCTGAAAAATAGTCAGAGATCTTGGCAAAGGCCCAAACTTTCCAAAGTACATAACATCAGTATGATTAAGCCCCAAGTAAATTCATTTGTATACTAAAGAAAAGTTTACCCCAATGGCCAGTGATCTTGTGCAAATAAAGACTATATCTCCTTGGCTGGAAAACAAAATCAAGTTTAAGACACATTTGGGCAGTAGGCATTGAGAGAGGGAGGAGGGAAATGCTATGACAAATGTATCCCAATTACCCTCAAAACTAACAGCTTAAAACAACAACAAACATTTATTTTTACACTCAGTTTCTCTGAGTCTAGAATTAGGGAATCCCTTTGGCTGGGTAGTTCTGGCTAGGGTCTCTTATGAAGTGGCAGTCAAGAAGTGACTAGGATCACAGACAACTGAAGACTTGGCTGGGCCTGAAGTATCTGCTTCCAAGATGGTCACTCACATAGTGTTGTTTGTTAGCAAATAGTGTTGTTGTTCGTTAGTTGGGGAGGTTTCAGTTCCTCCCCAGACAGTCCTTTCCAGAGGCTGTTTGAATATTCTCACAACACTTTGGCCAGACTCGTCCAGACTGGACAATCCAAAAGAAAGGAGGAAACGCCAATTCTTTTCATTCTCAAAAGTCACACATTGTCATATTCACCATATTCCATACATTAGAAATGAGTCACTAAGTCATACCCCCACTCAAGAGGCAAGAAATTAAGCCACACTTCTTAAAAGGAGTGGAATAAATAATGTTTTAAAATCACTACATGTTTATTTATATTCATAATCACTTGAATTATCTGTCTTTATGGTATATTTTTATTTAATCTTGGGAGCGCTAACATATATGAGATTATCCATATTAACCCTTTCATGACCTGTGGGACATGTAGCACCCACCTACACTTTCCACCTCTGAGATTTATTGAGCAG
>NW_006921601.1:593997-604714 GCF_000298275.1 Orycteropus afer afer | reverse complement strand
CATCTTGCAGGTGTGGTTTTGCAAGACATTTTTCTTTTTTTGTTTTTTAACTGGGAGATAAGCCATGTAAGGATATTTCCAGATTCTTGTGCCTTGTTTAAGAGCTTTGGTGGAATGGTGGTTAAAACATTAAACTGCTAACCAAAAGATCAACAGTTGTAACCCACCACTGACTCTGCTGGAGAAGGTGAGGCAGTTTCTTCTGTAAAGATTTACAGCCTTGGAAACCCTGTGGAGAAGTTGTACTCTGTACTATGAGTCTGTCGCTATCAGTTGGAATCAATTCAATGGCAGTGTGTTTGGTGCATTAGTTGGAAGTTGCCTTTACCGTGATGATTCCATATTTTCACGAATACCCCATTTTCAGGCCCACTAAATTGTGTGCACCTGTCAAGGGATCTAGAAGATGATGCAAAATCCAGAGGGACACATGTGTCCCACAAACCCTATCTGTCCCCCAACTCCAGAGAGACATATACCTATGTGTCCCAAACAGTATGCATCAAACTGTATTTCATAACAAAATTTCAGAATTGCTCTTTGATTCATCATGCCTTCCATTAATGAAAACACTTGTTGTTGTTGTGTGTCGTTGAGTCGGATCCAACTCATAGCGACGCTTCCTTAGGTTTGTGAGGCAGTATCACTAGGGAAGTAGATTGCCCAAGGTTCCTTTTGAAGAGTGGCTGATGGGTTTTATCCGCCAGCCTTCTGGGTAGCAGTCAAGTGCCTTAGGCATTATCCTACCAGAACTCCTACGAAAACGCACAATATCAACAAAAATTCAAAGCAGAAAAAAATTGGGACATGAAAGGGTTCAAATACCATAGGCTCCACATATGAATCAATGCACCTCTACTACTTGGCATTATAGATTCTACTCAGAATAACCATACTTTGCCCAAATATTCTACATGAATAAAGGAATTATGTAAACAATATAACAACAGAAAATTGATGGTAGCAGTTAGATTTGCCAATCCTTATTTCCCTTTTCTATTAAACATGCTTGCCGTGGGTTGTGGAGTTTGCTGATGATGGAACAGTATTGAAGTAAGGATTCTGACCTGAGAGCAAATTGTGAAAATACTGTAGTAAAGAAGAGGTTTTAATCCAAGGTAAACTTTTGTCATATTATTTTGTTTTGATATTGCCTTTTGATGTCAGCTTAAGCTAATAAAGTGATTCTTAAAATTCAGCAATCCAGTATTGTCTGTTTTCTTCACTATCTTATGCTGTAAACCTAATAAGACTTTGGCCACAAGATGGTGTGAGAGGAGAGTGAGTGTTGAGAGAGTGAGCATGTTTTTAATTGATACAAATCTACATTTCAGGCCTTTCCCAGATGCATCAAGCAATATTATATGATTTTCTAACTGATATTATAATGGTCACTTCAGCCTATAAAATTTGATGTAAATAGAAGATAATATTTCTACTATTATAATAATTGTAAACACTGATTGACTACCTACTCTGAACAAATATGGAAATCCAATGGTGAACAATAAGTGTGAGATCTTTATCATCATGGAACTTCTTCTCAGTACTGCTACAGGAAGTCCTTGACCTTGCTGTATTTGTATAGTATTAATGGCTTTCCATGTAATCACAGTGGAGAACTTTACTGGAAAAGGGAGCAGGTGGAGGATTTAATAAATGAGAAATTCTGTGGGCAAAGTTTTTGGGATTTTGCATGGCATGTAGTGGTGCCTGACCCAGCTATGAAATATTTTTCTTATACCTTCTTTGTTATCACATCCTCTGTGCACAAGTGGATATGTGTGAATTTGTGTATGCTTCAGAAAAAGAGAGTGAGAAGAGGAGTTGATTATGTGTATATAAAATATATGATGATATAGTGAGAAGATCTAAGTATAGGTTATGGTGTGTCTAATGTTAAATGTACTTCGAGTGTGTGTTTGTAAGTGAGTATGTACTTTGGGGTCTCTGTGGCTACTAAGAGGATGTCTGTCAATATAGAAACAATCTTCTTTTGATGCCGATAGTTTGAGTGATAGTGTTTCTAAGAACAAATTGTTATGTATAACAAATTGCTTGTAATCCATGTTGCTAGAAAACCATTTCTTTGGAGGAGCAAGGGTGCTCGGGCAGAGTTGTATAGAGAACTTTTTTGTTTCATGAGTTCTGGTAGCATAGTGTCTAAGGCACTTGACTGCTATCCAGAAGGCTGGCGGTTCAAACCCACCAGGCACTCCTCCTCGGAAGGAAGGTTGGGCAATCCTACTTCCATAGTGATACCGCCTCGGAAACCCAAGGAGGGGTCGCTATGAGTCGGGGCCGACTCGACGGCATATAACAACAACAACAACAACAAGTGACACCCAGCCGCACAGTGAAGGAACTCAGCTGGATTACTTTATTGAGTTGAAACAGGGGTTTGGATGGCGATAGAATTGACTTGAAACAACAAACCTATGCTCCACAGTAATCAGGTAGGGGAGTTGTCTTAGGGCAGAGAAGGATATCCACAGAGCAGACCTCATTCAATGATGACCATAAAGGCATATAAACTTAATGCACCAACACCTGGAAAAGTGTGCCTTGTTAACCTGTGTCAGGGCACAGCAGGTAGGGAGAAGTGTGATTGTAGTCAATCTGGAAGGCTTCCTTGTAAAGTTTTACAAACTGGAAAACCAAAAAAACCCCAACAAAAATCAGCCAGTGAAAACCCTGTGTTTTCAATCCACAACAGATTGTAGTGATGGCACTGGACTGGGTAGCATTTTGTTCTGTTGTGCTTGAGGTCCCCTGAGCTGGGGACCTCAACAGCAGCTAACAGCAACAACAACAGCAACAATATGTTATGGATGAGAAAACTGACACAAAGAGGCTAGGAAAATTGTCTAAGGTCAATGACTGGGCTGGGATTTGAAAGGAGACAGTCTGGCTTTGGAATCTATGTTTTTAAGCACTACATTAACTAGCCCTTCCTGAAAAGCCATTCCTGATGATTTTAAATAATAGTACATTGATGAAATATTATATTGATAAAAATAACAAGTAGAGATAGTAACCTCTAGTAGACACAGGGAGGATTGGATATTGAAGGCTTCTAAATTCCCTTAAAGAGGAACATTTCTGTTCATGTGTTATCATATGCTTGATAATAATCACTAATAATATTATAAATTTGTCACTGTAGGTAAAATGATTAAATAGTCTTTTCTGAATTGATTTATGCACATACATAACTCATTACTTACTAGATATTCATACACTGAAATTTTCCCTAGAGTTAAGGAAACGGCTTAGTAAAAATATTATCAGTGTAACCATTTGATAATTATACAAAAAATTACTAATATGTATCTGCTTAAGATACATATTAATTGGTGTCCAATTAAAATAACACTACATGACAAAAAAAAAAAAATGTTATAAGCCAGAGTAGTTAGCTAGAAGGGAAAATATGTTCTTCTCAGGTAGAATGGCATGGAGAGGTTAGGTAAGACATATATGCCAGTGTGTCTGGGGGTAGTCCTTGAATATGCATGTTGTTGTTGCTGTTGTTACCTGCTGTCGAATTGGACCTGACTCATAGTTACCCCTCCTTGGGTTTCCAAGGCATCACTACGAAAGTAGATTGCCCAACTTTCCTTCTGAGGAGTGGCTGATGGGTTTGAACCTCCAGCCTTCTAGTTAGTAGCCTCAAGCACTACACTACATGTTACATACTATTATTATTAACCTTGTCTTTTTTCACTCTCAAAGATATTCCACTTTGGATGGCACCTTATCTGTAAGAGTCAATAATCATGATTGGTTGAAAGAGAGATTGATTCAAGTGGCCTTAACTTTCCATCATCGGTCTCTGTCCTCAGGACCTGGGATTTGTGTTATCCCAGTCTGCAATGGTCATTGTCAGCT
Source organism: Orycteropus afer afer (assembly GCF_000298275.1). Taxonomy (NCBI): domain Eukaryota; kingdom Metazoa; phylum Chordata; class Mammalia; order Tubulidentata; family Orycteropodidae; genus Orycteropus; species Orycteropus afer. The sequence goes on along the minus strand of NW_006921601.1, from coordinate 600,823 downwards.
TTGGAAGTTAAACTCCACTCTTCATTATTGTAGACATTCTGGGTCTGAAGCAATTCCTCATGTGGATTGAAATTCTCTTCTGTGTCACCTGCATTGTGGCTGTTGTGGGAAATTACCCTGTTTCATTGCAGTAAAGCATAGTCTTCACAAACTCATGTTTTTTCTCTCTCCATGCTACCTGTGACTGACTTGGTCTTGTCTACAACAGTTATGCCTAAAACACTGAGCATGCTTTGGCTTGGGCCTTGAGAAATTACCTTTCCTGGATGCTTTTTGAATTTTTTTTCCCCTCCACTTCAACAGTGTTCTGGGTTCAGCTGTCATAGTGGTCATGACATTTGATTTCTATGTGTCTATCTGCTCCCCTTTGAGATAAACCAGCATTTGACCCATCCCCAAGACCATCCTCAAGATTGTGGTAGGCATCTCCTTCTGAATTGTCTGCCAGAATGACATGCCTCAGAATGACTGGACTCTTGCTGACATGCCTGTCTTTCTGCAGAACATGCATCATTCCCCACACATACTTTAAGCATATGGGTATTTCTCAAGATACCAGCTTGCCTGTGCTGATATCTCCATTTACATATTTTTTTTTCATTCTTCCCGTCATCTCACGTTGGATTCTAACAACTACTTTCCACACGCTCATCCTTTGCGTTTTCTTCTCTTCTCTTAAGATGTTGACTAGAAGACTCATCGCATTTGTATTCTCATATCTGTGTCAACCTCATGTTTTGTTCATCTGCCTTCTTCTCCATTGCCCACCACTTTGGACTCAGTGTCTCCTGCTCTTTCCACATCATGTTTGCCAATCTCTATATTGTTGTCCCACCTTCACTCAATCCCATTTTCTATGAAGTGAAGACTAAGCAAATCAGAGAAAAGTCAAACTCCTATTTCCACTAAGGGTTCAGAATGATGGCCAATTGAGCAATGAAAAATTTGAAATAAATTCATAGTGTCTATAAAGATAACAAGAATAAAAATAAAATACTATGTAAAACAAGAACTGTCCATGGCTGCTTTTGCATACCAGGGAATTGCCATAATCTATATGAAATAAGTGGTTTTCTATATAAAAATTTCTTTGATGACATCTTTGCTTGTGGAACAGGAGATGCAAAGACTGTTGTATCAGGAAGAAGGATGTGAAAACAGAGATGAATTATTCTAACTAGAAAAATAATTAGAAATTGTGAGAAATTTGTAATATATACAGAAGACAGTGCATACAAACTAGGAGTAGAGATAAGTATGAGTGCACACACTGCTTACTCAAGAAGCTTACAGCTTAGCAGAAGTAAACCACACTCATGGACGACTCACACAGATTGATTCGATCTCATGTATTGCAGTGATTAGGGGAGGACATTAGGGAAGAGCAAAAGAGACATGTGTAACCATTCTTTGGGACTCAAGAAAATCTTCCTGGAAGAGTTAATTTATGTGACATGTCTTGAAAAACTCAAATAAGTTTAGCCACAAGAATAAGGTAGATATACTCACTATGATGGTTATTATCAGAAAAATGGAAAATAATAGGTGTTGGCAAGGATGTGGAGAAATTGGAAACTTCATGCATTATCAGTGGGAATGTGAAATGGTGCAGTCCCTATGGAAAACAGTTTGGCAGCTGAAAGTTAAATATAGAATTATATGACCCAGCAATTCCCTTCTTTGTTATATCAATAAGAGACTTGAAAGAAGGCACTCAAGCAGATACTTGTCCCTAAATGTTCATCACCAGATGAATGGAAACAGAACATGTGGTACATATGTATTATGCAATATTATTCTGCCATCAGGAGAAATGAAGTTCTGATACATGCTATGACATGGATGAACCTTGAAAATATTGTGCTAAATCAAAGAAATTAGACACAGAAAGACAAATAGTGTTTGATCCTACTTATGTGAAATATCTGGAAAAGTCAGATACATAAAGAGAAAAGTTTTTTAGTAGATATCAGTGGCTGGGGGTACGGAAGGAGAAAAGGAGTTATAGCTGAAGAGGTATTGATTTTCTGTTTGTTGTGTTTTAATGTCTTTTAAATGTCTTAAAATCTTACTTGTATGCCTCGACATAACTACCTTACAATAAGCTAAATAAGGCTATTCATGACAAACCTACATATTTCTTTATTTACATTTAAAATAAAAATCCTTACAAAACATCCACTAATCTATAATCTCTTTAAGGACAGCAAAAAATGACTTGCTATCTCTGCAACCATTATGCTTATTGAATAGTGATTAGAATAAAATTAAAACAACTGCCTTGTAATAAACCAAACACTGTTCAAAAGGTCTGACATCCAAACTCACTGCCGTCAAGTTGGTTACAACTCATAGTGATCCCTCCTTGGGTTTCTGAGGCAGCATCTCTATGGAAGTAGATTGCCCAACCTACCTTTTGAGGCATGCCTAGTAGGTTTAAACCACTGTAAATTAGGGCCCCTGAATTTGTCCCTAGTATTTCCTTCAGGAACTTTAAAATTTTAGGTTTCACATTTAAGTCTTTGATCCATCTGGAGTTAGTTTTTGTGTATGGTGTGAGGTACAGATCTTGTTTCATTTTTCTGCAAATGGATATCCAGTTTTGCCAGCACCATTTGTTAAAGAGACCATCACTTCCCCCATGTAATGCATTTCAGCCCTTTGTCAAAAATCACCTGACCAAAGGTTGATGTATCTATTTCTGGGTTCTCAATTCTATTCCATTGGTCTTTGTGTCTATCATTGTACCAATACCAGGCCCTTTTGACTACTGTAGCTGTATAGTAGGTTTTGAGATCAGGCAGTGTGAGACCTCCTACTTTGTTCTTCTTCTTCAATAGTGCTTTGCTTATCCAAGGTCTCTTTCCTTTCCATGTAAAGTTAGTGATTGTTTTTTCCATATCCTTAAAAAATGTTGATGGGATCTGGATGGGATTGCATTGAATGTATAGATTGCTTTGGGTCACATTGACATTATCACAATGTTCAGTGTTTATATCCATGAGCATGGTATGTTCTTCCATTTATGTAGATCTCTTATGGTTTCTTGAAGTAGTGTTTTATAGTTCTCTTTGTACAGGTCTTTTGTGTCCCGGGTAAGATTTATTGCCTAGTATTTAACTTTTGTTGTTGTAGTGGTTATGTGCCATTGACTTGGACCCAACTCACAACGACCCCTCCTTGGTTTTCCGAAGCAGTATCACTATGGAAGTAGATTGTCCAACCTTCCTTCCAAAAAGTGGCTAGTGGGTTTGAACCACCAGCCTTCTGGTTAACAGTCAAGTGCCTTAGGTGCTATTGTAAATGGTATTGATTTCCTTACTTCTTTTTCTGCAATGTCTTGCTGGTGTAGAGGAATCCAACTGATTTTTGAATGTTGATCTTGTATCCTGCCATTATGCTAAATCTCTCAATTATTTCCAGTAGATTTTCGACTGAGTCTCTTGGGTTTTTTAGGGGTAAAATCATATCATCAGTAAATAGGGATAGTTTGACTTCTTCCTTACCAGTTTGGAAGACTTTGATGTCCCTTTTTTGCCTTATTGTCCTGGCTAGGACTTCTAATACAATATTGAGTAGAAGTGGTGATACAGGGCATCCTCGTCTGATTCCTGTCTGCAAGGGGAGTGGTTTCAGTCTCTCTCCATTGAGAATAATGTTGGCTGTTGGTTTTGCATATATGCCCTTTATATGTTGAAGAATGTCCCTTCTATTCCTATTTTGCTGAGAGTTTTGATTAGGAAAGAGTGTTGGATTTTATCAAATACCTTTTCTGCTTCAATTGATATGGTCATGTGAATTTTCCTTTGTTTTATTTATGTGATGGATGACATTGATTGTTTTTCTAATGTTGAACCATCCTTCCATACCTGGTATGAACCCTACTTGGTCATACTGTATTCTTTTTCTTTTGGATATGATGTTGGAATCTGTTGGCTAGGATCTCATTGAAGATTTTTGCATCTATATTCATGAGGGATATTGGGCTGTAGTTTTCCTTTTTAGTGATGTCTTTGCCTGGTTTTGGTATCAAGGTTATGCTTGCTTCATGAAATGAGTTTGGGAGGATTCTCTTCTTTTCTATGTTCTGGAATAGTTTGAATAGTATTGGTGTCAGTTCTCTGAATGTTTGGTAGAATTCTCCAGTGAAACTGTCTGGGCCAAGGCTTTTTTTGTGTGTGTGTGCATAATTTTTTTATGACCTTTTCAATTTCCTTTTCTGTTATGGGTTTGTTCAAATTTTCCACCTTAGTCTTTGTTAATTTAGGTAAGTAGTGTGTTTCTAGAAATATGTCCATTTCTTCAAGATTTTCAAATTTGTTGGAGTATAGTTCTTCCTGGTATCCTGCTAGTATCCTTTTAATTTCTGTTGCTTCTGTTGTGATGTTGTCCAATTCATTTGTTATTCATATTATTTGTATTTTCTTCCTCTTTTTCTTTGTTAAATATGCCAGTGGTTTATCAATTTTATTAATCTCTTCAAAGAACCAAATTCTAGTCTTGTTGATTTTTTCTATAGTTTTTCTATTTTCTGTTTCATTTATTTCTGCTCAAATCTTTATTATTTCTTTTCTTCTGGTGATAGTAGGCTTTTTTTCCTGTTCTTTTTCAAATTTTAGGAGATATAGGGCTAAGTTGTTGATTTTGGCTCATTCTTCTTTTTGATGTGTGCATTTATTGCTCTAAATTGTCCTCTGATCACTGCTTTAGTTGTGTCCCAAAGATATTGGTATATTTTGTCTTCATTTTCAATGGATTCAGGAATTTTTTAATTTCATTTTTTATTTCTTCTATTACCCAGTTGTTTTTGAGGAGGGTGTTGTTCGGTTTCCATGTGTTTGCTCTTTTTTCTGTTGATGTTTCTATTGTTGATTTCTAATATGATAGCATTGTGATCTGAGAAGATGCTTTGCAGTATTTCAAGGTTTTTCAATTGATTCAGGCTTGCTTTATGGCCTAACACATGGTCTATCATGGAGAATGCTCCATGTGCATTGAAAAAGAATGAATATTGTGCTGTTGTCGGCTGAAGTGCTCTGTAGATGTCTATAAGGTCAAGTTGGTGGATTGTATTGTTTAGATCTTTTGTTTATTTGTTGAGTTTCTTTCCAGTTGTTCTATCTTTCATTGAAAGTGGTGTTTTAAAGTCTCCCATTATGACTGTGGAGTTATCTATTTGCCTTTTCAACTATTTTAAAGGCTGATTTATATATTTTGGGGCTCTTTCATTGGGTCCATGGATATTTATTATGGTTATATCTTCTTTTTCAACTGATCCTTTATTCATTATATAATGTCCTTCCTTGTCTCGTATTGTGGTTTTTGTGTTAAAGTCAGTTTGATCAGAAATGAATATTGCCCTTCCTGCTCTTTTATGATTCCCATTTGTTTGATATATCTTTTTCCAAACTTTGATTTTTAGTCTATTTTGTCTTTGTCTCTAAGATATGTCTCTAGTAGACAGCATATTGATGGGTTGTTTTCTTACCCATTTTTCAACTCTCCGTCTCTTGAGTGGTGGATTTAATCCATTGACATTCACTGCAATTATCAACAAGCATGAATTGGTTACTGTCATTTTGTTATGTGTTTTTTCATGGTGTTTTTGGTTTCTTTGTTCCATACAACTTTCTATGCTGAGCTCATTATGTTTATGAATTGTGCTATCATTTCCTTTGTTGCTGTTGTTTTAGTATTTGGTAAATATTTGTGCTTTTCCTCTTTTTTAATGTGATATGAAGGTTTATCATTTTTCTCTGAGGTTACCCTTAAATATAATTCTTTTGAATTCCTTACCAGATATTTCTAATGCTCTTTCATCATCAGGGAAATGTTCTGGTTCTGTATCCTAGTCCCTTGTTTATACTGATTTATCTTGCTTCTTTGTGGGGACTGTGATGGGCTGTTGTCTCTGAGACATTGTGATGTTTTTTTGTTTATATTTAATTGGTGATTGTATGTTGGAGTGATTGCCCAAGATTTTTGTTTTGTTTGCTTTGTTTGGATGTATCTGAGTAAGCAAGATACTATGCTCCTCTATTCACTAGTTGGCAGTACTTAGGTACTCACCACCTGTCTCCTCCCCAGTCATCACCCTCCCTATGTCTGTGCTGTGTTTGGGAAGCAGAGCCTTTTCTTAAGTACCTGAAGTCTGAAAGAGAATGCTCTCACTTTAAATATCCAAAATGGTTGCTGTTTGTAAAGATTCAAAATGGCTGTGCCCTCTGGACAGCCAGAAAGCCACAGTTCAGTTTGTTTGCTTCTTTGCAGTTTCCCTTTTCAGTTGTCAGCTGCCCGTGCAGTAGTCCATGCAACCCCTGGTAAGCAGGGCTGATTTTTAGGTTAATTCTCAGGTTCTAACACCACTTAGAAATATTCAGGCTGTCCATGTCATGAGGACGGATGACAGTCTGTAGCTCTATTTGTCTCCTTACTCAGTTTTCTTTCAGATTCTTCTACAAGTTGGTGCTTAATCCACTTCTGTATCCTTCCTTTCAAAGCTCTAGGTTCTAGGATTATCTTCTGTATCTGTGTCAATTGATTTCTCTTTTTTTTATTTAAGAGGGTCTGTGTAGCTTGTCTGCCTATTCCACCTTCTTCTATGGTTCTTGAATTGATTCTTTTAATCATTATGATAATAATTGTCATGTTGTTGTTGTTGTTAAGTGCTGTCGAGTTGTTCCCGACTCATAGCGACCCCATGCACAGCAGAATGAAACACTGCCTGATCCCGCGCCAGCCCCACAATCCCTGCTATACTTGATCCCATCATCGCAGCCACCATATCAATCCATCTCATTGAAGGCCTCCCCCTCTTTCGTCGACC
>NW_006921601.1:557190-590619 GCF_000298275.1 Orycteropus afer afer | reverse complement strand
CGGCCTGCTACTCTGTGCTATGCCCGTGCTTACCTTGCTCCTGGAGACCCGGTCCCTCTCAGAGGGTAACAAGGGAAAGTGTTCAGTGCAGATCAGTGAGTAAGCACCAGCCCGCCCGTGCTTACCTTGCTCCCGGAGAGGGACTGGGTCTCTGGGAGCAAGGTAATAATTGTCATAGAATTAATTAAATGTTTTATAAAAACATATGCTAAATTCTTGTGCTTACTGTTCAATGGAGCTTGCTTTACAACAGATCATGTACTTTGAAGAAATTTTCCTTAGAAAATAATTTGGTTCTTCACTTTTGTTAGTGTCCCTCTCTGCCAAGTATTACTAATAATTTTGTTCTGCTTGTATATGCTTTTTTCTAAAAGGATCTCAGAAGTGAAGGATCAAGTCATGCTGTGGTGAAGACAAAAGATGATGCCCAGCTACATTTCATGGATAGCCTCTAGTGTCTTGAAAGCGTAGCTCCAAAATAGGCAGCCATATAAAGGGCAAAGAGAAGTAAGTGCATACAGAAGAAGGTATTCTTATAATAATAAAAATAAAAAACCAATTCACTACCATTGAGTTGGATCTGACTCATGGTGATGTCTCCTTGGGTTTCTGAGGCAGTATCTCTATGGAAGTAGATTGCCCAGTCTTCCTTCCCAGGAGTGGCTGGTGGGTTTGAATCACCAGAGTTCTGCTTACTAGTCAAATGCCTTAGGCCCTATGCCACCAGAGCTCCTATTCCTATAATAGATCAGAATATTTTAATAGAACAGAGAGTGAGTGATTACAAAATGAGCATATTTGTAAATGATACACATCTACTTTTCACACCTTTTCTATATGCAAAAAGTAATAAAAAATTATTTTCTAACTGGTGCTATAATATCCACTCCAATAGGTAAAAATGTGATATAAATATTGTTGTTGTTATGTGCTGTTGAGTTGGACCCAACTCATAGCAACCCCTCATTGGGTTTACAAGGTTGTGTCGCTACAGAAGTAGATTGCCCACCCTTCCTTCCAAGGAGTGGCTGATGGTTTGAACCACCAGCCTTCTGGTTAACAGTCAAGTAGAGGGTAACAATATTGCTGTTAATAATCATAACTGAAGAAACTGACTGAATGCTTACCATGCAATACCAACCATGGAAATCCAATGGTGAAAAATAAGTGTGAGTCTGTATTATCATGGAATTTGCAATCTGGATGTCAAAACAGAGTGAAAATTAGATGCCTACAATTGGTGTGATTAGTGCTAAGCCCAGGATAACACAATGGTGAATTAAGGATGACATTCTAAGTGAGGTAATGGTAGTTTGTAAGCTCAGTTGGGTAAAAAACATTCTGCAAAGAGTTACAGAAAGGAGAAAACAATATGTGCAAAGAGATGATGCTACAGAATTATGTGTCTGGAACTCCAGATAGATTAGTAAATCTGGAATTTAGGGTGTCTTTGGTGATGGAATAGTAAGGGATGGAACTGAAGAGGAAGTCAAAGGCCTGAGATTGCTAGCTCTTTTATGTTATGCTAATGGGGATTTATTTTATCCTGAAAGGTGGTATAAAATTTCTGAAGAAACCACATGATCATCTTTGTATTTCTGAAAGATTATTATGGCTTCAGAGGAGAGGATGGGTTTGTGGGATGGAATTGACATCTTAGACCAATGAGGCCCAATAGCAGAAGTAACAAGATTACCCAGGGGTGACTAAAGAAACAAAGTGATTCTGAAGATATTTTGAGGTCTAAAGAGACAAGACTGGCAAGTTCATACGTAAGGAATTTTGCATGAAAATTCAAGTGTTTGATCAATGTTTCTGATTTGTGCTGATCGTTACATTTCCCAAGTCTTTTTGGCTTGATTATATAGAGGAAACTCTACCCATCTCCCTATCCAAATTTCACATTCTCAAACTGAAGTTAACCATTACACATAAAAAAATCATTGAATATTTATGACATGAACAGAATAACACTCAGAGACACACAAGGTCCCTCAAGCACACATACATACACCCACATACACACAGACATGCCACTGTAGATTGCTTTAGAGTGGTTAAGAGTGCTGTTCTCTCAGGATACAGACTATATTAGCAGATCTGAGCTTGTAGGAACTCAGAACCTCAGAAGCTAGGCCCCTAGTAATTGTCCCACTGTGCAGCCCACAAATCACTGACTGCATTCGTCATATGGTCTCTCAGGACCTACAAGCTCTGAGTGCCTTCCCAGAGGGTCCAGGAAGAAGAATAAGAGAACTGGCTGTTAGAAGGTGTCACTTTTCTCTATTCCTTGACTCCCATCAGGGGTCAAAGTTTTGGTGAGAAAAGGTTGGTTGTCAGACAAGGCAGGCAGGGTTGGGAATCCAAGGGCAAGGAGTACTGGAAACAAGGACCAAAAAGAGGCTAAAAGAAATAATAGGTGGTCTATGTCCAGCTTTCTCCATGAATTAGGGGCCACTGGGCTGGGGGTCACAGTTTTCAACAGTTTAGGGGTCAGGATGAGTTTTGATTAATGAGGCAAAAGGGAATGTTTAATGAGGATACAAATCAATAACCCAAATCACCAAATGGTCCCTGAGCTTGAATTCAGAATGTCAACTCTGACTCAGAGACTTCTGTGTCTTTGCAACTTCTTGTCATTATATGAGTGTCTTCCATCTGTTATATTTGCATTGTTTATAGCAATATTGGTATTACATTATAGGTGCTCTTTATAAAGAGCTTATCACTTCCCAAATCTGGGATATTTGACTTTAAAATTGGGTTCTTACACAGTTAGCTATAATATTACTCTATGTGGACTTTGCCTGTGAGTCCCCATGTGTCTGTCCATTTAGGTAAATATGTGTTTATTTTTAAAAATTCATTCACTCACTCATTCATCTCTTCTTTCAGCTATTTAATCATTAAAGTGCACTTTGATGGAAAATAGAGCAAACCGAAAAAGGGACATAGACGAGTGTGGTGTGAGTTATGTGGCAGAGAAGAAGCTGAGACCAAAAGCCTATTGCCATTGAATTGGTTCTTACTCATGTCATCCTATGTGTTTCATGGTAAATGTGTGCTCTACAGGGTTTTTAATGGCTGATTTCTTTGGAAGTACATCACCAGATCTTTCTTCTGAGGCATCACTCTGGACTCAAACCTCCAACTGTGGTTAGCAGCTGAATGTGGCAAGCATTTGCATGACCCAGAGGTGGGCAAAAGAAAACAGCCCTACAATACCTTATATCACTGGCTAGAACATCTTGAGCAATGTTTAAAAAATATATAATCATGTTGAAAAATATGTCATCATGACTTTATTTTTACCTTTAGTGGAAAAATCTAGCAATTTCTGATTTGCCCATTATTGGCTTCTGGTTTGAAGAGGCTTATTTAGTTTTACATATGCCATAATAAATGCTTTCAAATGCATTTTCAGAGTTTATTGAGATGATGAGAATATTATTCTTTTCTTGAGGCATGGATGTGTTTGGTGACCTTAGTGCAGACTGCTTCAGTGGAGTGGTGGGGACAGGGATAGATGAAATTAACATGGAATAAAGGATAAGTAGGAGGTGAGGAAATGGAAATAAGTAGTGTATGACTAAATATAATTATATCTCCATATTTAGACTGGGAGATATTTGAGTGCATCTAAATTGTTAAATTTGGTTAGAACAAAATTTTAAAAATGCCAGCTTGGAGATAAATAAGAAAACAATTAAATGATAATGAAATGCCTGACAAAACAGGAGGACTTGGGATATAGAACTGGGTTTGTTTTTGATCCTACATATGAAAAGAGCATTCTTTCAGAATTATAATGAGAAAAAATGGGTAGAGAATAGGTATGGATATACATAAGTATAGAGCATATACAGCGTACAAGTGATAGCTCAGTTTTAAGTGAGTTCATGGCTAATGGCTTCTAATTTCTTTGTGAAGTAAGATGAAAGGTTATCTGTTGAGCAAGAAAGATATGGAGTGGAAGAGTGAATGAGTTTGGACACAGCTTGGGAGAGGTGAGTCACAATTATGTTAAACTTGCTGCAGATAATGGCTAGAGATATGTCTTCAAAGAATCAAGGAAATTATAGGGAGATCTTTGGGAGATAATAACAAAAAGTTTTAAAAGTAGTTAAATGAATAGTTTGCCATTGAAGAACTCTATGTAACTATATTTTTAAAATTTGTGTTATGGTGAAAATATATACAACAAGACATTCTCCAACATAACAACTTCCTCATTTACAACTCAGCGACATTGATGACATTTCTCATGTTTTGACATCATTATTGCTGTCCTTTTCCAAAATATTCCACCACCATTAGCATAAACTCAATGCCCTGCAAACAAAATCTTCCCATTTCCCCTTCCCTCCTACCCCTGGTGATCCCTAATTATATACATATATATATATATATATATATATATATATATGTAATTTATTTATTTATTTTCTTCCCAACCTATCTAGGAATTCCAACCCCCCCTCCCCCCGCATCCCTGGTAACCAACAAAGAAATTTCCCTTCCATGTATAAACCTTGCCTTGACTTTTTACATTAGTGGACTAATACAATACTTATCCTGTGACTGACTTATTTCACTCAGCATAATGTCCTCTGAGTTCATCAACTTTATGCAGTGCTTTGCAGATTCCACATTATTGTTTAGTGTTGCATAGTGTACCACAGTTCAGTTATTCGTTCCACCATTGATGACACTTAGATTGTTTCCATCTCTTTGCTTTTGTGAATAGAGCTGTGATGAACATGGGTGTGCATATATCTATTTGTGTCGTGCTTCTCACTTGTTTAGGATATATATCCAATAATGGGATTGCTAGATTTCCAACTTTTTAAGGAATTCCTATACTGATTTTCATAGTGGTTGTATGTATCATTTTACGGCCCTGCCAACATGTATGATAGTCCCAATCTCTCCACATCCTTGCCAGCATTTATTTTCTGTTTTGTGAACTCTGCTATTAATGCTGGGGTGAGATGGTATTTCATTGTTGTTTTGATTTGCGTCTCTCTGATAGCTAAAGGAGGGGGCTCTGGTAGTGTAGTGTCTATGGCATTTGACAGCTAACCAGAAGGCTGGCGGTTCAAACCCACCAACCACTCCTTGGAAGGAAGATTGGGCAATCTACTTCCATACTGATACCGCTTTGGAAACCCAAGGGGAGGTCACTATGAGTCGAATCCAAATCCACAGCAATGAATTTGGTTTGGTTTGGTTTGGTAATGGCTAATGGTGGCATAGAGCCTTAGGCATTTGACTGTTAAGCAGAAGGCTGGTGGTTCAGACCCACCAGCCACTCCTCGGAGAAGGAAGATTGGGCAATCTACTTCCATAGAGATATTGACTCGGAAACCCAAGGACGGGTCACTATGAGTTGGATGCAACTTGACGACAGTGAGTTTGGTTTTTGGTAAAGCAAAATGGCTAATGATTGTGAACATTTCTTCATGTGTTTGTTGCCTGCCTGAATATCTTCTTTGGTCCATATCTTCTGCCCAAATTTTAATTGGATTGTTTGTTTTTAAAGTTGAGGTGTTGGAGTTTTCTGTAAGTTTTAGAGATAAGCCCTTTGTCAGATATGTCATTGCCAAATACTTTTTTTTTTCCCATCCTGTAGTTTTTCATTTTACTCTTTTGGAGAAGTCTTTTGATGCACATAAGAATTTACCTTTTAAAAGATACCAATCGTCCAGTTTATCTTCTGCTATTTGTGCATTTTGGGTTATTACCTATGTATTTTTAAGAAAAGGTAAAAAAAAAAAAAGAACATTGAGTTAAGGAAGTCTATGTCAACAAAAATGAGCATTTCTCATAATAGCAAAGGGAGGTTTTTTCATAGTAGACTGAAGTGAAGAGCCTGGGGAAGGGTTGGTGGGGTTGAGGGGGTGAAGAAATAATGACTATAGAATTTTCTAATATTATATTCAATTGGTTTCTAGGACAAGAAGCTAATCAATCAAACATCAATGGCCATAATGGCCATGTACAACCTGAGCCACAGCAATGCAGGCCCATTTACCCTTCTGGGCATCCCTGGACTAGAGCAGTCCCACGTGTGAATCAGCATCCCCTTCTGCTTTATCTATATTGCAGCTATTGTGGGCAATAGTGTCCTTCTCTATCTCATTGCAGTGGAGCGCAGTCTTCATGCACCTATGTTCTTTTTCCTTTCCATGCTGGCTACTGCTGACCTCATACTGTCTACCACATGTGTCCCCAAAGCCCTTAGTATCTTTTGGCTTGGTCCCCAGAAAATCAGTTTTCCTGGATGTCTCACCCAATTATTCTTTCTGCATTACAGCTTTGTCCTAGACTCAGCTATACTGCTGGCCATGGCCTTTGACCGCTATGTGGCCATCTGCTCCCCCTTGAGATACACCACCATCTTGACCTCCAAGACTATCTTGAAAATTGTTGTAGGTATCTCTTTCAGAAGCTTCTGCATCATTTTGCCAGTTGTGTTCTTGCTAACACGCCTACCTTTCTGCCAGACACGCATCATTCCCCACACATACTGTGAGCATATAGGTGTTGCTCGGCTTGCCTGTGCTGATATCTCCATCAACATCTGGTATGGCTTTTGTGTTCCTATCATGACAGTCATCTCAGATGTAATTCTAATTGGCGTCTCCTACACCCTCATCCTCTGTGCTGTCTTTCGTCTCCCCTCTCAAGATGCCCGCCAGAAGGCTCTTGGCACTTGTGGTTCTCATGTCTGTGTCATCCTCATGTTTTATACACCTGCCTTCTTCTCCATCCTTGCCCATCGCTTTGGACACAATGTCTCCCGCACATTCCACATCATGTTTGCCAATCTCTACATTGTTATTCCACCTGCCCTCAATCCTATTGTTTATGGGGTAAAGACCAAGCAGATCAGAGATAAGGTCATACTCCTCTTTTCTACCAAGGTTACAGAATGATGGTCTACTGGACAACAGAAAGGGTAGTGTAACTTCATATTGTATATAAATATAGAAAGAATAAAGAAGCAAATGGTATCTAAACATGGATTGGTTATAGGTGCTTTTGAATACCAGGAATGGTTACTTTGCTCAGCTACTAATGGAAAGTGCAGAGGTTTGAATTCCCTGACAGGTGCCTGGGAGGAAAGGCCTGTTATCTATTATTTAAGAAATCAGCCACTGAAAACCATATGGAACACAGTTCTACTCTGACACACATAGGATTGCCATGGACAATTGGTTTATTGGTTATATGAAAGACATAAGTCTCGCTATAAAAATTTCCTCAAAAACATCTTTGCTTGTGGAATATGGGAATACACACGATATCATCAGGAAGAAGGTGATAAAAACAGAGAGCTAAATCACTCTAATTGGAAAAAAAAATAGCAATTTATAAGTTGGATATTTGTCACTATGATGAAAGAAAATATGTCATAGGTGAGACAGGGAAACTAAAAGGACAGAGACCAGTGAGAAATATCTTATTAAGGGACTAGAAAAGGATATTTAATATATTGATGATAATATTAATGTTGGGAGCTCTGGTAGCATAGTGCCTAAGCACTTGACTGCTAACCAGAAGGCTGGCAGTTCAAACCCACCAGCCACTCCTTGGAAGGAAGGTTGGGCAATCCTACTTCCGCAGTGATACTTCCTCAGAAACCCAAGGAGGGGTTGCTATGAGTTGGGGCTGACCCGACGGCAAATAACAACAACAACAACAAGTATTGTTTATTTTATGATTTACTATAATTCACTCTGAAAGTTCCACTTCCACAAAAATCTTTCAACATCTGTTTTAAATAACAAGATCTGTTTACGGTGGTATAAGGGAAATGTACAAGTAGGATACTGATATATGCTAAGATTCTTAAAAGCAGTCTTCATGGCACAATGGATAAGTGCTCAGCTGCTAACTGAAAGGTTGATGGCTCAAATCTAGTAGCTACTCTGAAAGAGATAGGACCTGAATATTTGCTCCTGTGAAGAGTATAGCCTGGTGATCTTGTGGAAATAAAGACCATAAGTCCTTGGCTGGAAAGCAAAATCAAGTTTGAGACACATTTGGGCAGTAGGGGTTGAGAGAAGGAGGAGGGAAATGCTATGATCAATGTATCCTAATTACCTCAAAACTAACAGCTTAAAACAACAACAAACATTTGTTTTTGCACTCAGTTTCTGTGAGTCTAGAATTAAGGAATCCCTTTGGCTAGGTAATTCTGGCTGTGGTCTCTTATGAAGTGGCAGTGAAGATGTAACTAGGGTCACAGGCAACTGAAGACTTGCCTGGGCCTGAAGGATCTGCTTCCAAGATGGTCACTCACATAGTGTTGTTTGTTAGCAAATAGTGTTGTTTGTTAGTTGGGGAGGCTTCAGTTCCTCCCCAGACAGTCCTTTCCAGAGGCTGTTTGAATATTCTCACAACACTTTGGCCAGACTCATCCAGACTGGACAATCCAAGAGAAAGGAGGAAACGCCTCACACATTGTCATATTCACCATATTCTATACATTAGAGATGAGTCACTAAGTCATACCTACACTCAAGAGGCAAGAAATTAAGCCACACTTCTTAAAGGGAGTGGCATAAATAATGTTTTAAAATCACTACATGTTTATTTATATTCATAATCACTTGAATTATCTGTCTTTATGGTATATTTTTATTTAATCTTGGGAGCGCTAACATATATGAGATTATCCATATTAACCCTTTCATGACCTGTGGGACATGTAGCACCCACCTACACTTTCCACCTCTGAGATTTATTGAGCAGCTGCTTTCCCACTGACAGTGCATGCAGCCATCAGAAGGGGACCTGTATAACTGCTTGAAGTGGAAGAAATGACTCAAATTACTGTTTTCATAGGGTATGGTATGAAGCAATGCATCTTGCAGGTGTGGTTTTGCAAGACATTTTTCTTTTTTTGTTTTTTAACTGGGAGATAAGCCATGTAAGGATATTTCCAGATTCTTGTGCCTTGTTTAAGAGCTTTGGTGGAATGGTGGTTAAAACATTAAACTGCTAACCAAAAGATCAACAGTTGTAACCCACCACTGACTCTGCTGGAGAAGGTGAGGCAGTTTCTTCTGTAAAGATTTACAGCCTTGGAAACCCTGTGGAGAAGTTGTACTCTGTACTATGAGTCTGTCGCTATCAGTTGGAATCAATTCAATGGCAGTGTGTTTGGTGCATTAGTTGGAAGTTGCCTTTACCGTGATGATTCCATATTTTCACGAATACCCCATTTTCAGGCCCACTAAATTGTGTGCACCTGTCAAGGGATCTAGAAGATGATGCAAAATCCAGAGGGACACATGTGTCCCATGAACCCTATCTGTCCCCCAACTCCAGAGAGACATATACCTATGTGTCCCAAACGATATGCATCAAAATCTGTATTTTATAACAAAATTTCAGAATTGCTCTTTGATTCATCATGCCTTCCATTAATGAAAACACTTCTTGTTGTTGTTGTAGTTATGTGCCGTTGAGTCAGATCCAACACATATCGACACCTCCCTAGGTTTCTGAGGCAGTATCACTAGGGAAGTAGAGTGCCCAAGGTTCCTTTTGAAGAGTGGCTGATGGGTTTTATCCACCAGCCTTCTGGGTAGCAGTCAAGTGCTACCAGAGCTCCTATGAAAACACACAATATCAACAAAAATTCAAAGCAGAAAAAATTGGGACATGAAAGGGTTCAAATACCATCGGCTCCACATATGAATCAATGCACCTCTGCTACTTGGCATTATAGATTCTACTCAGAATAACCATACTTTGCCCAAATATTCTACATGAATAAAGGAATTATCTAAACAATATAACAAGAGTAAATTAATGGTAGCAGTTAGATTTGCCAATCCTTATTTTCCCTTTTCTATTAAACATGCTTGCCATGGGTTGTGGAGTTTGTTGATGATGGAACAGTATTGAAGTGAGGAGTCTGACCTGAGAGCAATTTGTGAAAATACTGTAGTAAAGAAGAGGTTTTAATCCAAGGTAAACTTTTGTCATATTATTTTGTTTTGATATTGCCTTTTGATGTCAGCTTAAGCTAATAAAGTGATTCTTAAAATTCAGCAATCCAATATTGCCTGTTTTCTTCACTATCTTATGCTGTAATCCTAGTAAGACTTTGGCCACAAGATGGTGTGAGAGGAGAGTGGGTGTTGAGAGAGTGAGCATGTTTTTAATTGATACAAATCTACATTTCAGGCCTTTCCCAGATGCATCAAGCAATATTATATGATTTTCTAACTCATATTATAATGGTCACTACAGTCTATAAAATTTGATGTAAATAGAAGGTAATATTTCTACTATTATAATAATTGCAAACACTGATTGACTACCTACTCTGAACAAATATGGAAATCCAATAAGTGTGAGGTCTTTATTATCATGGAACTTCTTCTTAGTACTGCTACAGGAAGTCCTTGACCTTGCTGTATTTGTATAGTATTAATAGCTTTCTATGTAATCACAATGGAAAACATTATTGGAAAAGAGAGCAGGTATAGGATTTAGTAAACGAGAAATTCTGTGAGAAAAGTTTTTGGGATTTTGCATGGCATGTAGTGGTGCCTGACCCAGCTATGAAATATTTTTCTTATACCTTCTTTGTGATAAATATCCTCTGTGTACAAGTGTGTTTGTATGAATTTGTTTATGCTTCAGAAGGAGAGAGTGAGAAGAGGAGTTGATTACGTGTATATAAAATATATGATGATAAAATGAGAAGATCTAAGTATAGGTTATGGTGTGTCCAATGTTAAATGTACTATGAGTGTGTGTTTGTTGGAGAGTATGTACTTTGGGGTCTCTGTGGCTACTAAGAGGATGTCTGTCCATAAAGAAACAATCTTCTTTTGATGCAGATAGTTTGAGTGATAGTGTTTCTAAGAACAAATTGTTATGTACAACAAATTGCTTGCAATCCACATTGCTAGAAAACCATTTCTTTGGAGGAGCAAGTGTGCTCGGGCAGAGTTCTATAGAGAACTTTTTTATTTCATGAGTTCTAAGTGACTCCCAGCCGCACAGTGAAGGAACTCAGCTGGATTATGTTTTTGAGTTGAAATAGGGGTTTGGATGGCAATAGAATTGACCTGAAACAACAAATCTATGCTCCACAGTAATCAGGTAGGGGAGTTTCCTAGGGCAGAGAAGGATATCCACAGAGCAGACCTCATTCAATGATGACCATAAAGGCATATAAACTTAATGCACCAACACCTGGAAAAGTGTGCCTTGTTAACCTGTGTCAGGGCACAGCAGGTAGGGAGAAGTGTGATTGTAGTCAATCTGGAAGGCTTCCTTGTAAAGTTTTACAAACTGGAAAACCAAAAAAACCCCAACAAAAATCAGCCAGTGAAAACCCTGTGTTTTCAATCCACAACAGATTGTAGTGATGGCACTGGACTGGGTAGCATTTTGTTCTGTTGTGCTTGAGGTCCCCTGAGCTGGGGACCTCAACAGCAGCTAACAGCAACAACAACAGCAACAATATGTTATGGATGAGAAAACTGACACAAAGAGGCTAGGAAAATTGTCTAAGGTCAATGACTGGGCTGGGATTTGAAAGGAGACAGTCTGGCTTTGGAATCTATGTTTTTAAGCACTACATTAACTAGCCCTTCCTGAAAAGCCATTCCTGATGATTTTAAATAATAGTACATTGATGAAATATTATATTGATAAAAATAACAAGTAGAGATAGTAACCTCTAGTAGACACAGGGAGGATTGGATATTGAAGGCTTCTAAATTCCCTTAAAGAGGAACATTTCTGTTCATGTGTTATCATATGCTTGATAATAATCACTAATAATATTATAAATTTGTCACTGTAGGTAAAATGATTAAATAGTCTTTTCTGAATTGATTTATGCACATACATAACTCATTACTTACTAGATATTCATACACTGAAATTTTCCCTAGAGTTAAGGAAACGGCTTAGTAAAAATATTATCAGTGTAACCATTTGATAATTATACAAAAAATTACTAATATGTATCTGCTTAAGATACATATTAATTGGTGTCCAATTAAAATAACACTACATGACAAAAAAAAAAAAATGTTATAAGCCAGAGTAGTTAGCTAGAAGGGAAAATATGTTCTTCTCAGGTAGAATGGCATGGAGAGGTTAGGTAAGACATATATGCCAGTGTGTCTGGGGGTAGTCCTTGAATATGCATGTTGTTGTTGCTGTTGTTACCTGCTGTCGAATTGGACCTGACTCATAGTTACCCCTCCTTGGGTTTCCAAGGCATCACTACGAAAGTAGATTGCCCAACTTTCCTTCTGAGGAGTGGCTGATGGGTTTGAACCTCCAGCCTTCTAGTTAGTAGCCTCAAGCACTACACTACATGTTACATACTATTATTATTAACCTTGTCTTTTTTCACTCTCAAAGATATTCCACTTTGGATGGCACCTTATCTGTAAGAGTCAATAATCATGATTGGTTGAAAGAGAGATTGATTCAAGTGGCCTTAACTTTCCATCATCGGTCTCTGTCCTCAGGACCTGGGATTTGTGTTATCCCAGTCTGCAATGGTCATTGTCAGCTTTGGAAGTTAAACTCCACTCTTCATTATTGTAGACATTCTGGGTCTGAAGCAATTCCTCATGTGGATTGAAATTCTCTTCTGTGTCACCTGCATTGTGGCTGTTGTGGGAAATTACCCTGTTTCATTGCAGTAAAGCATAGTCTTCACAAACTCATGTTTTTTCTCTCTCCATGCTACCTGTGACTGACTTGGTCTTGTCTACAACAGTTATGCCTAAAACACTGAGCATGCTTTGGCTTGGGCCTTGAGAAATTACCTTTCCTGGATGCTTTTTGAATTTTTTTTCCCCTCCACTTCAACAGTGTTCTGGGTTCAGCTGTCATAGTGGTCATGACATTTGATTTCTATGTGTCTATCTGCTCCCCTTTGAGCTAGACCAGCATTTGACCCATCCCCAAGATCATCCTCAAGATTGTGGTAGGCATCTCCTTCTGAATTGTCTGCCAGAATGACATGCCTCAGAATGACTGGACTCTTGCTGACATGCCTGTCTTTCTGCAGGACATGCATCATTCCCCACACATGCTTTGAGCTTATGGGTATTTCTCAAGATACCAGATTGCCTGTGCTGATATCTCCATTTACATATATATATAGTTTTTTTTTTTTTTTGCATTATGACCATCATCTTAGATTTGATTCTAACATCTACTTTCTACATGCTCATCCTTTGTGCTTTCTCTCTTCTCTTAAGATGCTGACCAGAAGACTAGTGGCATCTGTGGTTCTCATGTCTGTGTCAACCTCATGTTTTATTCATCTGCCTTCTTCTCCATTGCCCACCACTTTGGACTCAGTGTCTCCTGCTCTTTCCACATCATGTTTGCCAATCTCTATATTGTTTTCCCACCTTCACTCGATCCCATTTTCTATGAAGTGAAGACTAAGCAAATCAGAGAAAAGTCAAACTCCTATTTCCACTAAGGGTTCAGAATGATGGCCAATTGAGCAATGAAAAATTTGAAATAAATTCATAGTGTCTATAAAGATAACAAGAATAAAAATAAAATACTATGTAAAACAAGAACTGTCCATGGCTGCTTTTGCATACCAGGGAATTGCCATAATCTATATGAAATAAGTGGTTTTCTATATAAAAATTTCTTTGATGACATCTTTGCTTGTGGAACAGGAGATGCAAAGACTGTTGTATCAGGAAGAAGGATGTGAAAACAGAGATGAATTATTCTAACTAGAAAAATAATTAGAAATTGTGAGAAATTTGTAATATATACAGAAGACAGTGCATACAAACTAGGAGTAGAGATAAGTATGAGTGCACACACTGCTTACTCAAGAAGCTTACAGCTTAGCAGAAGTAAACCACACTCATGGACGACTCACACAGATTGATTCGATCTCATGTATTGCAGTGATTAGGGGAGGACATTAGGGAAGAGCAAAAGAGACATGTGTAACCATTCTTTGGGACTCAAGAAAATCTTCCTGGAAGAGTTAATTTATGTGACATGTCTTGAAAAACTGAAAGAAGTTTACCCACAAGAATAAGGTAGATATACTCACTAGGATGGTTATTATCAGAAAATGGAAAATAACAGGTGTTGGCCAGGATGTGGAGAAATTGGAAACTTCATGCATTGTCAGTGGGAATGTGAAATGGTGCAGTCACTAGGGAAAACAGTTTGTCAGCTCAAAAGTTAAATATAGAATTATATGACCCAGCAATTCCCTTCTTTGGTATATAAATAAGAGACTTGAAAGAAGGGACTCAAGCAGATACTTGTCCCTGAATGTTCATCACCAGATGAATGGAAACAGAACATGTGGTACATATGTATTATGCAATATTATTCTGCCATCAGGAGAAATGAAGTTCTGACACATGCTATGGCATGAATGAACCTTGAAAATATTGTGCTAAATCAAAGAAATTAGACACAGAAAGACAAATAGTGTTTGATCCTACTTACGTGAAATATCTGGAAATGCAGATACATAGAGAGAAAAGTTTTTTAGTGGATATCAGTGGCTGGGGGTGGGGAAGGAGAAAAAGAGTTATAGTTGAAGAGGTATTGAGTTTCTGTTTGTTGTTGTTATGCCATAGAGTCATCTCCTACTCATAACGACCTTATGTACAACAGAACGGAACACTGCCCAGTCCTGTGCCAGCCTCAGGATCCCTACTCTACCAGAGCCCATTGCTACAGCCACTGTGTCAACCTATGTCATTGAAGGCTTTTCTCTCTTTCATCAACCCTTCACCTTACCAAGCACGACATCCTTTTCCAGAGAATGGTCCTTTCTGATAACATGACCAAAGTAGGTGAGACAAAGTCTGGCCATTTTCACTTCCAAGGAGCATTCCAGCTGCACTTCTTCCAGGACAGATATGTTAGTTCTTTTAGCAGTTCATGGTACTTTCAACATTCTTCACCAGCACCACAAGTCAAAAGAATCAACTCTTCTTTAGTCTTCCTTATTCATTGTCCAGCTCTCACATGCATATGAGGCAATTGAAAATACCATGTCTTGGGTTAGGCGCATCTTTGTCTTCAAGAAGATATGTCTGCTCTTCAGCACTTGAAAGAGGTCTTTTGCAGATTTGCCCAGTGCGATATGTCTTTTGATGTCTTGACCGCTACTTCCATTGGCGTTGACCATAGAACTAAGTAATATGGAGTCCTTGACAACTTCAATCTTTTCTCCATTCATCATGATGCTGCTCATTGGTCCAGTTGTGCATTTCTGTTTGGAGAGATGAAAAACTTTCGGAAGTACATGGTGGTGATGGCAACATAGTATGTTAAATGTAATTAATGTCATTGAATTGTACAACAAAACATGTTCAAGATAGTAAACTTTTTGTTATATATCTTGTACCACACACACAAATGCATAAGGGAATCAGACCCACCAGCCAGAAAGGATTGCTTGAGCTTAGTAGGAAACTGTGTTTCAAAGATCGCTAAATCTTGGTGGATGGATAAATCTTGCATACTTGTCTTGCTTCTCTAGTGCTACTATAACAGAAATGCCACAAGCTGATGGCCTTAACAAACAGGAATTTATTCTCTTACTGTTTAGAAGGCTAAAAGTCCAAATTCAGGGTGCTGGCTGTAGAGGCTGTGTGAAGTCCCCTTGGCCTTGGGCTTCAGCTCTGACTCTTATTCCAGGCCCACTGGAGCTGGAGGCTTCTTTATGACTCACACAGCTACAGGCTGCAGAGCCTGACAATCCCAAGGTCACAAGGTAAAATGGTAGCAGGCAACACAACAGACCATTGGTTCAAGTCCAGGAACAATCCCAAGATTATCAGGTAACATGACGGACCAAGACTGGACCTCATGCTGGGTCCAGATGTGCCAAAACATAGAGACCTTCCTCAAATCTTCCCCATATAAACTGGAAGCAAGCCAGATCCCAAAGACAACTAATGAGCTGCTCACAGCAGATTCCATCATGGAGTTGATTCCAATCTGATCATGGGGAATAACTGCATCCAGCTGCCGAACACTCAAAACCATGGCCCAGCCAAGCTGACACACAGCTTACCTACCACAATAGTGATGATGACTTTGCCCAGAGGGATGACAGGGACTGGCACTGAAGAATATGAACACCCATGGCCAAAGTAAGGTGCTCTGGTGGTGCAGTGGTTAAATCATTTGTCTGCCAACCAAAAGGTCTGTGGGTTGAATCCACTAGCTGTTCCATGGGAGAAAGATGAGGCAGTCTGCTTCTGTAGAAAACCCCACAGGGAAGTTCTACTCTGTCCTATAGAGTCACTATGAGTCTGCACCGACTTGATAGCAGTGGGTTGGGTAACAGCCAAAGTCTTTGATGATTATGAAGAACTGATGAAATTCAGTACATGAGTGAACTCTCTTATAGCTTGGTGGTACTGTTGTCATTTGAAGATTAATAATTAATCACACATCTTACCCTACTCCATGTTCCCAAATAATTGAGAGATAGGTATAAAGTCAGAAAGAAGGATAAAAAATTAGTGCTTTATTTCTGATAATTATATTAAAGAATATAGCCTGATTGCATACATTGGCTTTCTAATAATTTATTTCCAAGTCTAAATCTGGGATGACCCACTCCCAAATGGAATGCAAGTGGAGGGTCCAGAGTACAATCACATTGTTGTTTGTTGTTATGTGCCGTCAAGTTGGACCCGACTCATAGCCAGCAGAAAATCATTGCATAACAACTCCCCAAAATGTGAACATATACGTAGGCAAAGTCCTCTAGATCGACTTTTTCTCAAGCTATCTTTGAAGAAGAACTAGCTTTTGTTTTGTTTAATTTTTTAAAAAACAAAAAAACAAACTCACTGCCGTCGAGTCGATTTCGACTTATCAAGACCCTTCCTTGGGTTTCTGAGGCAGTATCTCTATGGAAATAGATTGCCCAGTCTTCCTTTTGAGGAGTGGCTGGTGGGTTTGAACCACTAGCTTTCTGGTTAACAATCAAATGCCTTAGGGACTATGCCACTAGAACTCCCAATTTCTAAAAAAATGTGGATTAATATTTTTGTAAAATACAATGAAACAAATTACTAGAACATAAAATTAAAAAATAAACATAGAAAATAAAAAACCTCATTTCTATAGTTATATTCAAAAGAAACAAAATATATTTCAACAAGTGTAATCAGAATAATCATAAAATAGGAAAGGATAAAAGAGTTAAAGTATTTCGCTCTTTCTTCACTGAAAGCATGCATATAGGTGGTTAGTGTAGAAAACTTATATTACATGCATACGATTGTCTCATTTTGAAATTATAATTAAACAAAAACTTATCTGTCCAGTGGAGATGATGTCTTTTGTTTGTCAGAGACAAAAAGTTTGAGAGTAGGAGGAGGATGGGGAGAAGCACAGTTTTAGAGATTTGACTGAGGAGAACAGAAAGGAGAAATATTGATGGAATTGGCTTATGTCAACATTCCTAAATTTGATAAAAAGTTGTTTAGGTGGCAACCTGGCCAATAGATGACTGGCTCTCAATGGAGATTATTCACTGATATATTTCTTCTTCTTCTTCTATGGATCCATATGATGCAAGGTAAAGAGAATGGGCTTGAATTTTAGTTCCACAATTAAAAAAATGTATGAAGTGGGTCAATTTTTCTTAACTTCTCTGAAGCTTGTCTTCTGAATTGATGATGGTAACAGCTATCTCAGTTTCATTAAAAGTCTTCCTAACATGCCATTGGTGATAAATAAAAGTTGATTCTTTCACCCATCCTTCCAAACTTCTTTAAGTTTCTTTCCTCACCTCTTGGCCTCTATTATGTGTAAATAGTGGCTATGTTTGGAGATGAAGAGATTTTGCATTATATTTCATAATATTTCTTCTGTATTGTTTGAATGTTTGATTTCAAGCATGTATTTACTATTTAGCACAAGGATTTTAAGAACCCTACATTACTACAGTGCCTGTTGTAACTTCCCATCACTTCTTGTTTCAGGGATGATGGACTGGGCAGTCTGCTTAGGGTGTGGTTTGCTGCAAGAAGTGGTGCAGGCTACATTCTGCCCTGAGAGTCTCAAGATGAAATCGTTACACTTGCACAGCAGATTTGTTGTTTTGGTCTTTGAGCCACATTATGGTAACTACTCCCACATAGTCTAGATTATGAGTGTGTGTATGTGTGTGTGTGCATGCACACACACAAACCCCACAAGGAAAAGTTTTAATACGGAAGGGGGTTATGTGATTATTCTGAAATAGCAAAGTAAATATCCACACTAGTAGATGATTTTTTCTTCTTCTTCTTTTTTTTTCTTTTTGTAACTCTGTGAATGGAAATATTTCATTCCAATTTGGGATTAAAACAAATATAAATCATTAGTGACATAGAACACGCTTGGCATTTCTCAAATGGAAAGAACTGAGGAAAAACTTTAAGCTTTGAGTTGCAATATTGAAATATTCTATGGCAAAATTTTGAATAATTCAGGAAACATCAAAAGAAGATATAAGGAATACAGAGTCATTGTGCCAAAAAGAACTGGTCGATCTTCATGCATTTCAGGAAGTGGCATATGATCAAGAACCAACGGTATTGAAGGAAGAAGTTGAAGCTGCACTGAAAGAATTGGCAAAGAATAAGGCTCCAGGAGTTGACGAAATACCCATTGAGATGTCTCAATAAACAAATGCCCCACTAGAGGCACTCACTCAGTTATGCCAAGAGATCTGGAAGACAGCTACCTGGCCAAATACTGGAAGAGATCCATATTTGTACCCATTCCAAAGAAAAGTGATCCCATAGAATGTGGAAATTATCAAACAATATCATTAATATCACATGCAAGTAAAATCTTACTGAAGATAATTCAAAATGGTTACAGTAGTATATTGACAGAGAACTTGCAGAAATGCAAGCTGGATTTGGAAGAGAATGTAAAATGATGAATATCATTGCTGATGTCAGATGGATCTTGGCTGAAAATAAAGAATATCAGAAAGATGTTTACTTGAGTTTTATTGACAATTCAAAAGCATTGATTGTGTAGCTCATAACAAACTGTGGATAACATTGAGAAGAATGGGAATTCCAGAACACTTAATTGTACTCATGAGGAACCTATACATAGAGAAGGAGGCTGTCGTTCAAACAGAACAAGGGGACGTTGCATGGTTTAAAGTCAAGAAGGGGCGTGTCAGGGTTGTATCCTTTCCCCATACTTATTCAATCTATATGCTGAGCAAATAATCTGAGAAGCTGGACTATATGAAGAAGAACATAGCATCAAGATTGGAGGAAGAATCAGTAACCTATGGTATGCTGATGACACAAATTTTCTTGCTAACAGTGAGGATGACTTGAAGCACTTCCTAATGAAGATTGAAGAATACAGTCTGCAGTATGGATTGCAACTCAATATGAAGAAAACAAAAATCCTCACAACTAGACCTATAAGCAGCATCACAATAAATGGAGAGAAGATTGAAGTTGTTAAAGACTTCACGTTGCTTGGTTCTACAATCTACGCCAATGGAAGCAGTAGTCAGGACATCAGATCATGTATTGCACTGGGCAAGTTAGCTTTAAAGGACCTCTCTGAAGTACTGAGGAGCAAAGATGTCTCCTTGAGGACTAAGGTGCGCCTGATATGGGCTATGATATTTTCAATTGTCTTGTATGCATGTGAGAGCTGGACAATGAATAAGGAAGATCAAAGAAGATGCTTTTGAGTTGTGGTGCTTGCGAAGACGCTGAAAGTACCATAAACTGCTAAAAGAACTAACAAATCTGTCCTAGAGGAAGTGCAGATAGAATGCTCCTTGGAAGCAAGAGTGGCCAGACTTTGTCTCACCTACTTTGGTCATGTTTTCAGAAGGGGACCATTCCCTGAAGAAGGATGTCATGCTTGGTAAAGTGGAGGGTTGATGAAAGAGGGGAAGGCCCTCAAGACATAGGTTGATACGGTGGCTGTGGTGATGGGCTCAAGTATAACAGGGATCATGGAGCTAGTGGGGGACTGGGTGGTGTTTCATTCTTCTGTGCATAGGGTCTCTATGAGCTGGAGATGACTCGATGGCACCTAACAACAACAACAACAACAGTGACATATTGTGAAATATCTCCCATTATCATATTCTATTATATATCTCTGAATGGAAATGGGTACATTCTTTGAGGAAGAGGAAACGTTGTTAATAAAACTAACTGTCTAGTGTAAGTATACTATACTCACTCCATATGGATTTAGTAGATATCTCAGATGGTCAGAGTGTGTCCTCTTGATGACTCTTTCCAAGCCACAGAACCTGTGTAATGTGTTAGTTCCTCAGCTTCTCATATCTCCAAGGCACCATTAGGTGCTTTATGCATACACCTTTTGCAATTACCTTTTGGGAAGATATATTAATTTTTATTGTACAGAACAAAAGTGAGTTCAGAAAGCTTATGGAATTTGATCAAGGCTACACTGTAATAAAGTCTTATTCAAACCCAGGTCTTCCTGACTCAAAAACCCAGATTCTTTACACCAAGTTGCTTTGCCTAAGAGGCAGAAGCAATATTAAGCATATTGACTGTCAACATTCAGGTGCCAAATGAGTTTATCATTTGTATAGACTGAAGTGTGTCTCTGTCTGGTTC
The DNA here is from genome assembly GCF_000298275.1 of Orycteropus afer afer. NCBI lineage: Eukaryota > Metazoa > Chordata > Mammalia > Tubulidentata > Orycteropodidae > Orycteropus > Orycteropus afer. The sequence continues at coordinate 569,971 of NW_006921601.1, read as the reverse complement.
TGCTGTTGTCCCTTTCAGTGGTTCTGGGCCTTGGTGCCCTTGGACCCCTCTCTGTTCAATGTCTATTCCTCTTCAGCATGCCAGGCACAAAAACCTGCCATCCAGGAAAGTCAGCAGAGATGACTACAAGCCTCTGCTAATTCCTCATTAGCAGTTCACAGCTGAGACTAGCAAATCATCAATCCCACCAGGTGCTCAGTGTCCTTCACCTCCTCCAGGGGTTCACAGAAGAGACCCATAAATTCTTCTCATCCACACCTGTTCTCTCCCAGCCTTACCACAGGGGTTATCTTCAGAGCTTCCAGGTCCTGGGTGCATGGACTATTGAATGGATAAACTGGAATAGCAAAGATAGTAGCAAGTTGATGTACAGAGACCGGATGCCCATTCTACGCTCTTAATCCCACCTCCACAGAAGAGAGGTGAGAGGCCCCTCACATCAGCTGAAGAAATTCCTCACCTGAGATCAGCCACACCCTAGACAAATTTTCAACACTTTTCAGCTGGTCACCTTCTCTGTCTCCTACCTAGATAGTTTCCACACTGAGCCAAGCCCTGAAGGTCCCTCTTAAAGGGTCAATCCCCAAGGAGATGCCCCAGAAGCCCTCTATGCCTGGTAGGAGTGAGTTGCTCGGTCTTTTCAGAGAACATCTTTTGAGATGCAAAGCAGCACATGCAGTGGCTGGCCCGTATTGTGGGTAAGTCAGAGAACTGGGGCAGAGGCAACATCTCTCCTCTTTTCCTCTCTCTCCATCGCAGGATCAGAATGATGTGGACAGTGGAGATTGAGGGTCAAAAGTAGGGAGTAGAAGAAAAATGCCACCAAATTCCCCATTTTGTTATGAGAATTTTCAGTCTGTTACTTAGAAACAGTCTTGTGCTCAGTCTCTTTCTGTTGGTTGGTTCTATTGACAAAGGAAAGTCTTTAATCTAACCTGAATCTTTCAGCAAATTTTATTTCAAACTCAGGACCATTCTGGTTTCAAGCATCCTTGCTTCAGTTCCTAACTTATCCTCTTCTTCTCTCTCTCTCTCTTTCTCTTTTTTTTTTTTTTAATGAAGATTGTATATTAAAGGCCTGTTGATTAGATTATAAAACAGAATTGAGAATGCAGTGGAAAAAGAGTCAAGAGAAATGGACTTGAAGGAGTTTCAAAAGTGATAAAGATAATAATAATGACAGCAACATTTTACATATTTAACATATTTGAGGCATATATCATGTTTCAGTTACTATTGTAACTTATTTAATTGATTTACATATATAATGTAAATACATAATGTTATATAGTCCGTACAATACTCCTGTAAAGTCGGTGTATTTATTTTTATTCCCCAATTCAGAGATGAGGAAATTGAGGCACAGAGAAATTGAGTAGTTTATCCAAAGTCACACATTTTGTATGTGGCAGAGCTAGTATTTGAACCAGGATAATCTGTTTCCAGCGATCGCCCTGGATCTTATGCATGCCAAAGAGGGGATAAAGAATAACAAAAATGACAAAAATGTAAATTGGAGCATTTTCCTTCCACTCTTACATTCTTCTAGGGAACAAAATAAGTGTAGGGACCATATATTCTGACCAAATCACAGTTAAGAGTGATTAATCAATGTACCCTAAAATACATAGCAAATCAGACTCAGTAGAGATTGCCCAAGTTTTATGAACTCTTTTCACAGCACTTTCTGTTTTCCATTAATGCTTCCAGCTGTACATGAAATGATTTTTAGAGGGAATGCCCTGACTTTCAAGCTCTCTTAGGATGCAAGACAATTTGAGTTCCAGGCTAGAAGTCAGGGTCACTCTGAGCCAGTTCAACAGACAAAGGAGGGGGAGGATGACATTGGTGTGACCACTTGCCTGGAGCACCATTGGGGGGGGTGGGGGCAGATGGTCGGGGACACATCTCTGTCTGCAGCTGATTCATGCAGACTTCTGTGCCACCAGTGCCTCCAAACACATGCAGCAGGAAAGGGAAGTGCACTTGTAAATGGACTCAGAATGAGGCACTCATAGGAGAAGTGGAAGCCCAGAGTCACATGGAGCTGCAGAGTATGTGATTGGCAGGGCACTTGTTCTCCAACTAAGAAGAAAATTGCCATCATGTGAGAGGAACAGCTCCATACTGGGATGTAGGAGACCTTGTTCCTAGCCCTAGCTTTATGTGACCAGGGTGGTGACATCCTTTCTGATCTAGGAAAGGGTACAAGATGATGGGAGACCTGTGCAGTAGCATCACCGCCAAGGAGCTGTATCAGGACTCTGACCCACAGCTCAGAGATTGTCTATTCCTGGGAGCACAGAAAGAGCAGGGATCCCATTATACTTCCTCCTCCTCAAGTTTCTTTATGAATTTCTGATTTACAGAGGAAGCTGAGCTGAGTGAGGCCTGAAGATGAGGCGAACTGAGAGAAACAGGACTGCAGAGGCCACAAGAGCAGGCAGGTGAAAGGGCGAGAAGGCTGCAGCTGTGCTTGCAGGGAACAGGATATGGGGTAGAGACAGAGGCTGGAGGGTGGAAAGGGTATCACCAGCTTCCCCCTCCTCCCCTTGATTGAACTTATGGGAACAAATGGAAGGATCAGAAAAGCATGGGCTGTGGGCAGGGTGGGAGTGGGAAGTTGTCCTTGGAATCTTTCCAAGAGGAACTGTGCTAGCTATCTATGCCTGCACCCTGAGTGCAGACCTCTGTCTGGGTACAAGCTGTAATTGCCCTGTGGTGTGGGGAGAGATGTTCCCAGGCTGAGGGAGTTGACATCTTCCTTCCTTGGTAAAGGCTGGGCCTGTCTTGTGGTGAGCTGGGCCCTGGAAGGATGCTCCCAGGGTCCCTAGGAACCAGTAGGGCCCCCATTGTGGGGAAAGTAAGGTGGGCCCCATAGCTAGGCAAAATCTCATCCTTCGGGAGGAGCCTCTGGTTCCCAAAACAGCAAGACTTCCAGGTGGGAAAGTCCAATCTGGTGTATTATCTGTCTGTACGATGCAGGAGTTGGGGTGTGAGCAGGAAGGGACAGGAGACAATGCTGCAGAGAGGGCTGGGGCTTTGCAGGACTCACCAGGGCGTCATTCAGGACCAGAGACCCTATTCTCTGCTGACCTGCTTCTGGTTCCTCACTCCCAAGGACCACCGAGCACACCAGATTTTTTTCTCTCATGAAGTTCAATTACAGACTGTGGCCTTAAGTGGAATATGAAAAGCTCACCCTAGCTTAGAGTTTTCTTCCAAGCTGTTCTTCACCCACTTAAAATGAGGTAAGTTAAGTACCCCCACCCACCCACCCACCACACACACACCCATATCTTTCACATCACCACCATTTTAACCTGCTCCCAGTGCATTGTGATTGTGGAGTCTAACCCCTGTCCCTTCTCCTGCAGTCCAACTGTGATGCTATGCTGTCAGAACTTCCCCAGCCTTTCTTTGCACATTGATTTCAGTACAACACAAAGGGACTTTCCATAGAATGAGAACTGGGGATGAATGTCTGTACTGGGCAAAGTATAGATGTGTAGTGGTCCAGAGCTGGAGGGAGGTATGTCAGAGGCCATGGGCAGCTGGATAAAGGTACTGTATGGATGGGGAGGAATGTAATGTCTGGAAGAGCAGATCTGAGCTAATAAAATGTCTTCTATAAAAGGATCTTGGAAGAGGAGCTTTGGCTGAGTATCTGTCAGTAAATGGAGTTGAAAATAGCCATTCCACACTTCCTTTCTTCTGACTTGCACATCCCCCAGGGAAGAGGGAATACAGGGGCCACCCTACAGTTGCAGAAATTGGGTTTAAATAATACAAAAGCCTTCCTGTGATACAAGTGTTCTGGAAAAAATACACCCCTGTGTCCCCATGTGCATGAATGAGGAAGGGACAGTCCATCCAGAGGAGAGGACTGTCGGAAGAGGATGCTTTTAGTCAGGTGAGTTTTTATTCAAGTCTTTCCTATTCTATTTACTAGCTGTGTGACTCAGAACAGGTCTGTTAAATTCTCAGAAACAAAATTCCTTGATCCATCTTACGGGAATTTTAGCAAACCCATAAGACAACAAAGGAATCTATGTTGTTGTTGTCATGTGCTGTCGAGTCGGCCCCGACTCATAGCGACCCCTCCTTGGCTTTCCCAGGCAGTACCACTATGGAAACAGATTGCCCCATCTTCCTTCCAAGGAGTGGCTGGTGGGTTTGAACTGCTAGCCTTCTGATTAGCAGTCATGTGCCTTAGGCTCTATACTACCAGGCCAAATCCCTAACACAGTGCCTGACCCAAAGATAAAAACTTGTTGCTGTGGAGTTGATCATTACTTATGTGATCCTGGGTGGTAGAAATGATTAACATGCTTAGCTGCTAACTGAAGAGTTGGAGGTTTGAGTCCACCCAGAGGCATCTCAGAAGAAAGGCCTGGCAATCTACTTAGGAAAAATCAGCCATTGAAAACACTATGGGGCACTCTTCTCTGATACAAATGATGTTGCTATAACACAAAAGGTGACACTCAGCAAATACTATAGCTTCCTAAGCCCTGATTCTCACCCCATCTATCTAAAATCTGAGGAGAGCTTGTGGTTGCCTCTCACGACCCCCTTTATGCCCCACAGGCACAGAGCCAGGTGCAACCAGGAGATGAGGCTGGATCCTGTACTGACTACTCTCAACCAGACTGTGCTTCTTTCTGGGCCAGGGCCCTTTGTCTTGCTGGGGGTGCCCGGACTGGAGGCCCTGCATGCCTGGCTTTCTGTGCCTGTGTGCCTGCTATACATGGCAGCTTTGGCAGGGAATGTCCTTCTACTGGGCCTGGTAGCAGCTGACAAGACACTTCAGTCACCCATGTACCAGCTGCTGGGACTTCTGGCATTTGCTGACTTGGTTTTGGCCACGACCACAGTGCCAAAAGCACTGGCTGTGCTCTGGGGTCTTTCTGGTGAGATCTCCTTTGGGGCCTGCTTAGCCCAGGTCTTTGTCACCCACGTGGCCTTTATTGCTGAATCCTCAGTGCTGCTGGCCATGGCATTAGACCGCTATGTGGCCATTTGCCAGCCTCTGCACTATGCTGCATTACTGACCCAGCGGGTGGTGGGCATAGTGGCTGTAGCTGCCGTGGCTCGTGGTGCTTGTGTCATGGCACCCCCTGTGGCCCTGCTCCAAAGGCTGCCTTACTGTGGGCGGCGGGCACTGCCTCATACTTACTGTGAGCACATGGGTGTGGCTCGGCTGGCATGTGGTGACACTCGCCCCAACCTCTGGTATGGCCTGGTCACCACACTGCTTTCCCCAGTCCTGGATCTTGGGCTCATAGGTGCTTCCTACGCCCTCATTCTCCATGCCGTGTGCCGACTGCCATCCCATGGGGCCCGCTGCAAGGCCTTGGGCACCTGTGTGGCCCATGCCAGTGTCATCATTCTCTTCTACACACCTGCCCTCTTCTCCTTCCTGGCTCACCGCTTTGGCCGCCACACAATCCCTGGCCATATCCACATCCTACTGGCTAACCTCTATGTGGTGGTTCCCCCAGCTCTTAATCCTGTGGTCTATGGAATGCGAACCCAGCAGATCACTCAGCGGCTCAGGCATCTGCTGAGACTCTGCTGGTTTGGGACAGTGAGGAATGTGGGCCCTGAGTGGGCTTTGCCACAGGAATGAATGAACACTTATGTCCTCCAGACTGTGCCCTCAGCTGGCCAAGCTGCTGCAAGACCCATCTGGGCGGAGCTCTGACCAACAGAACCCCATCATCTGCCTCTCAACGGCCGTGTACTCAGCTCTGACCCTTTTCCTACTACAGGAGAAGAATGCACATGGAACTGATCTCTCCCTGCCTGAGTCTGCATCCAGTCTATTCCTGTTCTTCCTAACTCTGTATTGAGCTCCGTAAGTTTACCACACAAGAGTGTAGAGGGAGTCTGCCTTGGACAGTGAGAGACAAAGAGACCCAGGCCACAGCCTATCTCAGGCAACCTGGGCATCAGAGACTTGTCTTTCTTCATCACTCTGCACAGCCAGAATTAGATTAGTGGAAGGAAGGCCGTTCTAAGGGGACCCTTTGTACAAGGTCTAACACAAAGCAGGAACTCCAGGTTTGCTGAAAGGATGAAGAGAGCAGGGGGGTTGGGGAAATGACACAATGCAAATAAAATAGAACACCACTCTGTTCTGATGTGTTCTGGAAACTAACATGGTTTCTCACTTGGATGAATAAAATCCAGAGCCTGGGAGGCCTGTTGTTTCTGGGAGGTAATGAAGTGCTCCCTTAAGTTTCCTCGTTTTGCTCAGACACTGAGGCTCCTGCTGTTTTCCAACTAATGCCATGGACTAACTGCATTTGGCAACATACAGGAACATAACCCTGCACCTGTCATCATGTTTTGTGCTTTATCACTTCTTCCACCTTTCCTTTCCTCTATACCTACCCCCATAAGGTGCCATAGTTCTAGTGACACCTATATGGATACTGATCCTGGATAGTTTCCGGACTCCATGCAGTTGAAGTTTTCCCAGCCTAGTCCTCTTTCACATTCCTGACACTTGAGGCCTCTCTAGTCCCCAGTGAAGCCAGGCCCAAACAGGTGATGGAGAATAGATCCATGTCCCTGGGCAGGTTCTAAGTGTGGAATCTCTAAAGTGAGAAGAGTATTATCTCTCATATAAACCAAAACCAGTTGCCCTCGAGTCTACTTTGGCTTATGGCAACCCAGTGTGCCAGAGTAGAAGTGTGGTGCATAGGGTTTTTAATGGCTGATTTTTTTTGAAGATCACCAGGCCTTTCTTCCAAGGCACCTCTGGGAGGACTTGAACCGTCAACTTTTTGGTTAGCAATTGACCACGTTAACTAGTTGGAACACTCAGGGATTCCTAAGGATTGCTGAAAAGACCACTGAATTCATACATTTAGCAAAGCTCTTAGCTATTTTCCCAGAAAGGGAAGTGTGGGCTTCATATACTTTTCTCTACTAAGTATTAAGGAAATTATTTTAAAGGATAAGATGAGTAATGTGCTTATAATTTCTGAAGTTGGAGTTGCCGTGAGAAGTAGGAACATAATAAAGGATAGAGACTGTAAAACTTCAGAGGCCAAATATCTCAACAGAAAAGATAGGAGACCCATTCCTCATAGGAAAACTGACAGCCATCTAGGTATAAGACTCCTCACTGTCTAAGAAGTATTGATGAAGAATGTCAGAGGAGGAGAGCACTGTTCAGGGTAGCCAGGACTAGGAGCACTGGAGGAACTGTGGCTCCTTGGCTGAAAAACAAAACAAAACAAACCCACTGCCATCGAATCAATTCTGATTCCAGTGACCTCCATAGGGTTTCCAACACTGTAAATCTTTATGGAAGTAGATTGTCTCATCTTCCTCCCATGGAATAGCTTATGAGTTTGAACTGATGGGTTACTAACTTCTGGTTAGCAGCCAGATGCCTTACCCACTTCACCACCAGAGCCTCTTGGCTCCTTGTGTAAGCCTCAGTAACTAAATTCTTACCTCTCTACAGGGAGAGACAGAGGACTAGAGGTTCCATATCCACCTGTGGCTGACTACAGGATATTGGGAAGGAGTTTTCATAGAGAACAGGCAGTGGAGGCACCAGGACTTCTGATTAGGGGACATATTTGAATAGTGGAAGGGGGTGATAATGTGGAATGCCTGGGATAAGGAGGAAAATTGCCAGAATCAAGTGAGGGTATCTAATAGAACAGGCCAGTACTGTGCTGAAATAATCCCCCAGACAGACTCTTTGGCTTTCATCCCAAAGCTCATGATTAAGTAAATGACTTATATCCATGAGATTGAGCAGGTAGGGCTACATTTCCTTCTACAGTATCCTCTCCTTTGAAGTTAAGAGAAAGGCTATAATCCCTCCTGAAAGGGACATACCCCAAGGCCCCTACAGGATATCTCAGGCTTTCCTTAATCTGTTCGGACAGGAGGGCCTGGCTGGGCAGAGGCAGAGCTCAGCTTAGAAATGGATGAGAAGACCTGTTTGTAGAGAAAAACCTGTCTCCCCCCTATCTTTGGAGGCCCCATTTTGTCATTATCCTCTTTTTACCCCCAGGCCCTCTCCACACCCTCTCATGCTCTCAGACCTCCCAGATGTCATGGTCTGTGCCCCCCTCCCTACTAAGACTATTCACTGGAACTAGAAATAAATGCCCAAGGGAAACCCAAGGATTTACTCTACTCTTGCAGCTGATGCAGCCTGTCCTAGCCCTCTTGACCTGCTTACTGTTACTACTCCTAGTGATTCCAAGGGGACAGCTCCAGGTACAGGCAGAGTGGGAGGGATCATGAGCAGCAGGGGAGATTTCTCTGTGTTTTGGTCTTGTTTTCCTCACTGCTCTGAGATTACAAGAATCCCCAAGTTCTAGTTGGTAGTCAAATGCCTTAGGCACTACACCACCGGAGCTCCCCCAGGTTCTGGGACAGAGTGAAATTGGACAGACCTGGGAAGGGAGGGAGAGAAGAGTAGTATACCCTCAAAACAACCAAACTCACTGTCGTGGAGTTGGATCTGACCCATAGCGACCCCTCCTTGGGTTTCTGAGGCGGTATCACTGTGGAAGTAGATTGCTCAATCTTTCTTCCAAGGAAGCCTTCTGGTTAGCAGTCAAATGCTTTAGTTACTATGCTATCAGAGCTCCTAGTATACCCTACATGGTCTAAATTTCCCTGGCTTGTGTGGGCATAGGATAAGAGAGCTAAGACAAGGAGGAAGGTAACAGAAGGAGAACACCCTACTTTACCATGAGACTTTCTGTAAAAGTCTGCCACCTTCTTTTTGTGCTAAGGGTACTGTTGTTGTTGTTGTTATGTGCCGTCGAGTCGGCCCCGACTCATAGCGACCCCTCCTTGGGTTTCCGAGGCAGTATCACTACGGAAGTAGGATTGCCCAACCTTCCTTCCGAGGAGTGGCTGGTGGGTTTGAACCGCCAGCCGTCTGGTTAGCAGGCAAGTGTCTTAGCCACTATGCTACCAGAGCTCCTCTAAGGGTACTAGAGTTAAGGAAAACCAGCCTAGGCTATTGTAAGCTATGGGATCTCTGCCTCATTATCCTCAAAAAGCTAAACTATTGGGCTGAGGTTGCAGGTAGAAGACATAGCCATATTAACCACCATGGCCAGAGAAGCTATAGGTGAGATTTCTCAGAGGAACAGCAAGCACCGCACATCTCAATTCTTGAAAGGTCTATAAGAAAACCCCAGCTGGTACCACAGTCCCAAACAAAAACTTGGGAAGGAGTATTCTATCTCATAGTGGCTCATCTCATTTCAAACAGCAGGTGGAGAGGTAAGTATAAGGGGATTACAGTAGTTAATATAAATAAATGACTGTTACCATAGACCGGTCACTGTTCAAACTGTTTTGTTGTTAGGTGCCATCAAGTCAGTTCCAACTCTTAGTAAAACATAGTGAAATACTACCTGGTTTGGCAGCATCCTCACAATCATTGCTATATTTGCAACACATTGTTGCTGCTGCTATTTCAGTCCATCTTGTTGAGGGTCTTCCTCTTTTTTGCTGACCATTTCTTTGCCAAGCATGATATCTTTCTCCAGGGACTGGTCCCTCCTGATAACATGCCCAAAGTACTTGAGACATGGTCTTGCCATCTTTGATTCTAAAGATCACTCTGGCTGTATTTCCTCTAAGACAGATTTATTCATTCTTCTGGCAGTCTAGGGTATATTCAATATTCTTCACCAACACCTTAATTCAAATGTGTCAGTTCTTTGGTTTCCCATATTCCTTGTCCAGTTATTGCATGCATATCTAGGCAATTGAAAATACCATGGCTTGAGCCAGGCACACTTTAGTCTTCAAAGTGACATCTTTTCTCCTTAACACTTTAAATAGATTTTTTTTCTTTCCCAGCAGATTTGCCCAGTGCAATACCTCATTTGATTTCTTGATTGCTACTTCCATGGGCATTGATTGTGAATCCAAGCAAAATGAAATCCTCGACAACTTCAATCTTTTTTCCTTTTATCATGATGTAGCTTATCGGACCATTTGTGAGGATTTTTGTTTTCTGTATGTTGAGATGTTTTATAAATATTGTATTCATACATATTTATGATTTTTCAAAGAGAACAATAAAGTGTAATTATTATCCTCATCAAACAGATGAGGACACTGTGACACAGAGAGATTGAGAAATTTATAAAATGTCACCAACTTGGAATTAGAACTTAGGCAGTCTGGCTTTAGAGTCAGTAGGGTTGACAATATCACTAAGGTGATAGGCAAGGAGCAGAAAGCCCCAAATTATGCACCTTCCAGCCCTAGAACCTCCTTACCAACTCTATTGTCTTAAGTAAAGAGACTGCCTCCCACCTCACTTCTGGCCTGCATTACATACTCCCCTGACACAGCTCAGCCTGTGCAGTTCTCTTTGGTTTAAGGGCATAGAATCTAGAACACACATGGAACCTAGGGCAACTCACAGCTTTGCCTCTTACTAAACATATTCAGTGAAATGCTTTTTAGATTCTCAGAACCTTTTCTTTTTCTATAAAATATGGGTTATATTCATACTCTGCTATGTTCTTGTAAATAATAAATATAGTCCAGTTTCTGGTGCCCAGTAGTCTGTAGTTCTGTTAATATTAATCCCCTTTTTGGATGATTGGGAACTCTCTGTCCCTGTTGTCTTCAGGACAAAGTGAAGTTGTGGGAATTTCCTAAACGTATAGAGTGGAGACACTGTAGAGCATTGAAGTCCCAAAGCCTATCCCTTAACATGTCTCTTCAGACCAGCTCTGCTCTCTCCCACAGATCCCCAAGGGAAAGTTGTCATTCAGCCTTGTGAATGACTACCAGATCTGGCCAGTGTGTAAGGTAGGGCAAGGTGGCCCAATTAATAGGAACTAAGAGGGGACAACAGCTTCAATTCTGGGAAATCAAGAAACGGTGGCTCAAACCCACGGCAAGATATTTGAATAGTAAAGAAGAACCCCTGTGTGGAGAGCTTCTCTCAGGCACTCCAGAATAGAGCCAGACTCTTCTCCTACCTCATGTTTGCAAACAGTACATTGTGTCTTAACATACTGAATTATTCTCATTGTGCCTGTTGCTTTGTTTTTGCAGCTGGCAAAAAGTATGCCAGGGTCCATGGATAAAGGTGGCACATGCCATTGTGTGGTCCATTTGCCCAATAACACCATCCCCCTGCAGCAGCTGGAGAAACTATAGAGTACAGTACAGGAGCTCATGGCAAATACGAGCAGGAGCTCTCCAGGGTGAGTGCTGGTGCTGTGGGCTGGGGTTGGAAGTTCTTGAAGCTCAACCTTTCCTGGACCCAGCATGGAGTTGAGTCTTGAGCTGAATAAAGAGCTGAAGGACACATAGCTCTGATCTGGGAGATGGATCCTTAGTATAAGGGGGAAATTAGGTACTGTGCTTGGGATCCTCAGTGGTAATAATAGATTATGGAGAGGCTTATGCAGGGAGTGCATCCTATGTTAATGTATGGATAGGGATAGGTCTGCTGGAGGATAGAGAGAAGGAAATTTAGCTACAATTATAGAATAAGCAGGGTGATTCCATGTATGCAGAATAGAACTACACTTCATAGGGTTTTCAAGGCCATCACCTCTGGAAGCATATCACCAGGCCTTTCTTCCAAGAAACTTCTGAGTGGGGTTTGAGATACTAACCTTTCAGCTAGCAGTTGAGTATATAACTGCCTGTGCCACCCAGGACTAATGAGTTTGCATTGACTCAAAGGAACTTTTGCTGTTGATGTCAAGCTTTATAGAATAAGCAAAGGCTTGGAAGTGAGATGACCGGTGGAGCAGAGGCAAGAACAGGTTGAGTTGAAAAGGTCAAAAAGGAGCAATATGTGGAGGAACCATGTGCCATACTGGGGAGCTTGGATTGATCCTCTAAGAAAGCAAAGCTTGCAGATGTGGTTACATTGTAGTCAGATTTGTTTTTCTTAAAGGTTACCCATGGAACTCCTGAGGAAAGTTGATTAGGTGGATCCAGGCTGAAAGCTGGGAGCCTGTTCATTCACTTGTTCACTAAGCCGCTTCAGAGGACACACCTCTAACCAGGAAAGGGAAGAGAGGATCTGGGTGGTGAAGAGAGTTTTCCTCTTGTGGGGAAATGAAGGCATAACTATTCTCAGCTATAAAATAGGACTACTACCAATGCCCAGTTCCCAGGCTGTTGATGGAAGAAAATGAGGTTAGAGACATGAAAGTACTCTGTAGGCTCCATGGCATTGGGAAGATGTGAATGGATGGAAACAGCTGTGGGAATTGAGGTTTGAACTGTCTGTTCATCCTGCCCATGCCCAGGTCAGTGAGCATTCACGCACCATTGAAGGTCAGAGTATGGGTCCTGGAAATGACCCACAAGCTGCAGTCCAGATGCTCCAGTGCCTTTCCCTCTTCCTATGAAGCCCCGGCCTTTAACCTACTACACCTTGAACTGGAGGAAGCACAGTGGTTGTTGACTCAGCTTAAGGCCAAGGGAGGAGTGAGTGGGTGTGACAGCCTTCTCAACCAACTCCAGGGCCAGGTAGGAGGATAGATTAAAGAAGTCCCTCCCTTTTGCAATTTCCTGTCTTACCTAATTCCACTTATCTGACAATTTCCAAAATCACTTTTTTTTTCTGGAGGAGAAGACCCTGAGCTAAGTTTGTTGTACCCAGGCTGTAAAGGAGAATCTCAGAAGAGAAGAATATGCCAACCCACGACAATGCAAATGCAATAGGACAGTTTATTAGCTAACTTAAGTTAGGGTCTTTGCCCTTACCAGGTCAGTGGCTTAAGCAAAAGACCCCGTA
>NW_006921601.1:552918-554200 GCF_000298275.1 Orycteropus afer afer | reverse complement strand
GTTTCTGGTTAAAGATTTTCCTGGAGGCTGCTAGAACTCTGGCTTCAGATTGACTCACAAGTTCATTTTGGTGGACTTGTTTTGTTAAGAATCCTGTGACTCAATTTGCATCTCGTTTCTTTAGGTGGTGAATGCCAGCTTCACCCTCAAGCTTCTGGGTGACTTTGACCAGCACAACTCTGTGCTTTACGTCAGGAAGTAGATGTCCTTGAGGGACAACTGAATGAGTGTGAGAGGGACAGGGAGCAGGAACAGGCCTTCAGTCACCCAGGCCTACCCCTGCACCCTGGTGAGGTCTCATCCTGAATTTGTCAAGATATTATCTCCTCAAAGACAGAATTGGAAGTGCAGGGTTGGCTGTGGTGTAGTCCGGGGAGGGCAGTAAAGATCTTAAAGGAGAAGAAGTATTTCATTTTCTTGTTTAATACACACGAGGGTATACCCATATATATAGACTATAAACACACTCATAATTAGGCATACATACCAACCTCTATTATGCAAAACTACACCAATTTATGAACTCATATGTGCCCTCAGATACATCACCACACACTTAAATGTACAAATGGTTATTACACTTTCACATTCTATTTTCTGTGGATTATGTACTTCAAACTTAGCTCATACCTTGCCTGCTGGTCTCTTTAGGTTCCTGTGCTTGTGGAGGCCTCCAGAAAGTCAGCTGCCCCCCTGTGGTGCACCTCAATTGGAGAGACTTTTCACATAAGGCAGGTGCCTAGGGTCGAGACTTGGCTCCCAAGCCAGTCTCTTCTCTCTACTGGGTGCTTCCTCTGAGAACAGATGGCAGGTGAGTCTAGGGTGACCTCTGTTTCGCATCCATGTTTATCTCAAATGTTCTTTGCCCCCATCTCAACATGTACCCTTGTGGACCTAACCTAGTTTCTTCCTCTTCTTGTTTCTGATGTGTTCCTGGAATAACCCAACCTAAGCTTAACAGGTCACTTCCTAAGGCTCCTTTTGTAGGTCAAGGATGGCCACTGCCTGGAAATTTTTGATCCCAGGCCAAGCCAGAGATGATTCTATCCCTAACTTGAAACTGTATCAAGAACAAAGTTTTCTAGGTCTGAGCCTCAGAATTCCAAATTTCTACTTGCAAAAAGCATAATTCCAGCATCTGGGGCTTAGAAGATGGGTTAAAAAATGATCTTGGTCAAGCTTAGTACTTAGAGTCAAATGGATAAAAATCTGAATTTCAGGACCATCACTTAAGTGCACTTGGAGCAATGAATTAACATCTTTGACCCATTCTTAGTTGTTT
>NW_006921601.1:537002-552818 GCF_000298275.1 Orycteropus afer afer | reverse complement strand
ATATATATATGAAATTATGTGAGATTACATAGCAAAATGTGGTCAAAATTGTAGGTACAGAAAAATACTTAAATGAAAAATAGCTAAATAAATCAATGAAAGATCCCTTCAATAAACTGACTGCTTGGCTGGAGAAGTGGGCACAATTTATAGAAACCAAGCAGAGTATGGAAGTGTGGTCTAGATCCAAGTGAGTAAAGGTCATAGGAAGGAGGGATGGATGTGAGTTGAAGCAGTCATAGAAGAGCCCTAGCCATTGAAGCTCAGTTCAGAAAGATTAGTGTATTGATAATAACATCTAACAGTTGCCTTTGAGTTGATTCTGACTCACGATGATTCCATGTATATCAGAATACAACTATGCTCCACAAGGTTTCAATGGTTAGGTTTTCCCCCCAGAAATAGATTGTCAGGCCTATCTTCTGAGGTGCCTTTGAGTGGACTTGAACCTCCAACTCTTTGGTTTGCAACAAAGTACATTAACTCTCTGCACAACTCAAGGAGTCTATTACTAATAGTAACCCCCCCCCCCCCAATGTTATAGACACTGGAGCACATTTACGCATATTTGTTGTTTGGATCATATCAAAATCTTTGTAAGCAAGGTAAAGCAAGATGTACTGCCCACAGTGAAGAGATAAAAATACTGATAGCTCAGGAAAATGTAAGGAACTTTACAAAGTCACATTATGAGCATAAATTCCCTAGACTATAAGCCCAGAGCTCTAATACCCACATCTACAAGGAGGGGTAGGAGGCAGTGGAGTCTAAGCACAGAAGAATGTCTATAAGAAGGAAAAACACCAAGCTCTTATTTGTAGAATTGCTTACTTTGGAACAAATACTGTGTTGATTGTTTTATTTGCACTATTTTGGTCAGTTTTAACAGTGAGAAATATTATTTTATTCCTTTTACAGATTTTACTTATCAGTTGTGCCACCACCTTTAGCAAATTACTAAACCTTTCTGAGACCTAGTCTTCTTATCTATAGAACAAAACCTACTTTACCCAGCTTTTATTATAATCTTTAAATGAGTTAATGTGTGTGCAGTGTAACATAGACATTATTGCTGTTGGTGTTTTTATTGTCATTGTTGTTATGTGCCATTGAGTCGGTCCCAACTCATAGCGATCCCTCCTTGGGTTTCCGAGGCAGTATCACTATGGAAGTAGATTGCCCAAGCTTCCTTCCAAGGAGTGGCTGGTGGGTTTGAACCTTTACTCACTCGGTGGGTTAGCAGTCAAGTGAGTAAAGGTCATAGGACCTTAGGCACTATACTACCAGAGCTCCTATTCTTTTGTTATACTATGCAGTAAGTAATACAGCAGGAATTAAAACTCAGTTGTGGTTGATTCCAAAACCCTTGCTCTTAATAAGTATATTAACCTGACCCTTTAAAATAGTACATACTTTATAACCCTGCTTATTACTATGACCTGATAATTTTGATGTTGAGGGGCTTGGTCTAGATACTTTGACTACTACCAGCTGTACAAGTCCTATGGTGACCTGGTGCTGCTTAAGAACTACAAGGAGTGGAGGATGGGCTATGGTGATG
Source organism: Orycteropus afer afer (assembly GCF_000298275.1). Classification (NCBI taxonomy): domain Eukaryota; kingdom Metazoa; phylum Chordata; class Mammalia; order Tubulidentata; family Orycteropodidae; genus Orycteropus; species Orycteropus afer. The sequence goes on along the minus strand of NW_006921601.1, from coordinate 551,257 downwards.
GTAGTGGCAACACTGTGTATAAGAACTTCATGTACTTTAATTACTATGGCCCAAGGGACATGGTCAAGGTCAACCTTTCCTCCAACACTTTTGTGCTGTGGCGCTGCTTGCTTGGTGCCTCTTATAACAACCGCTTCTCCTATGCTGCCATGCCCTGGAAAGCCATAGATTTTGCTGGAGATGAGAAAGGGCTGTGGGTACTCTATGCCACTGAGGAGAGTAAGGGCAATCTGGTTGTGAGTCGTCTCAATGCCAGCACCCTAGATGTGGAGAAAAAGTGGCACACCAGCCAGTACAAGCCAGCTCTGTCAGGAGCCTTCATGGCCTGTGGTGTACTCTATGCCTTACGCTCATTAAGCACCCATCAAGAGGAGATCTTCTATGCTTTCGATACTACCACTGGGCAAGAGCGTCACCTCAGCATCCTCCTGGATAAGATGCTGGAAACACTGCAGGACATCAATTACTGCCCCTTGGACCACAAAATCTATCCGTACAATGATGGGTTCCTGATCAATTATGACCTCACCTTCCTGACATTAAAGCACAGGCTATCGAGACCATTAGCCCAAAGGCCTTCTGGGATTCATGCCCCGCCCAAACCTGTCAAACCCAAAAAACCCTTCAGGCCCTGAAGCTCCAGGGCTGGGCAGGTCTTTGGTAGAAGTGTGTTCCCCTGCCCACTTCCTGGTGGAGCACTCCCCTAGATGGCTATCAGCCTTAATGATTGGGTGACACTGATTAGTTCTTTATGTAATTAATACCTCAGTATATTAAGGGTCCCTTTAATAATGGTCTGGGTGGATTTGATTGGGAAACAAACAAATAAAAAGTTAGCCTATGATATGTGACCCTCTTTGGTGTTTTGAGATCTCATGTTCTATGTTTTGAAACTGAATTCAGGCATTCGTTTTATATATTTGAAAACTGGACAACTATGACGTTGTGACCCAAATTGGTAAGAATTGTTGCAGTCTGGCAGCAGCTGGTTGGAATACAGAAAATACAGGGGAGGTGGTCATTAGAGTGGGATATGGAATTTCCCTCTTCTACCCCTTCCCACCCATGGGGTCCATAAGAAAAAAGGGAACAGGGTCTTAGTCTGAAAATCATTATTCCCCTGTCCCGGTTCAATCTCATATTTAAGTGCAATCGAGAGAGATACCTAGACCTGAGTGTCACTGTAGGAAGTTAGCAACTGGTCAGTGAGCCTGAGGAGAGTCTAACATGGATTGAGCTGGGTGCCAAGACATTTGTAATGAAGAATCCTTTGGTATGATAACAGTTAATCTCTTTGCCAATTGTCTGTTCTCTTCGCTTATCTTCAACACACTGAGAATATAGGATCCTATACTCTTTGCTTGTCACTTATCTGTCTGCATGGCACACCTTCCCACAAGGCAAGTGGATGGAATGTTTGAGCATTCAGATCCTGAAGTCCTCATAGTCATACAGGGGACACCAGAGTATCTAATGTACATTTTTCTCATGAACGCACTTCCAAATACACACATATTCACAATACATGTTCAACCAGATATACGCATTCTCACTCCTATATATCCACTATTCTCACTTGTACCCAAACACCAACAGACATATATACATTTTAATATATTTACTTGTAGAAAAATCATTAGCTTACCAAATAAAATTATACACCATCCTTCAAATTTACATGAGATTGGATCTGGCTTTTTAAGAGCCTAACCCTGTCTTCTTTGGAATCTCAACTAGTAATCACATCTACCTCTACCTCATTTGATTACAGCTGCCTCCTCTTTCAGTGTTTTACCCCAAGGGCGGACATTAAAGACAGGTTAGAACACTGAAACAAATCATTTTAAAATTTCTACCATCCTATAGGAAGGAGCTCTGGTACCATAGTGCCTAAGGCACTTGACTGCTAACCAGAAGGCTGGTGGTTCAAACCCACCACCCACTCCTCAGAAGGAAGGTTGGACAATCTACTTCTGTAGTGTCTTCCTTGCTTTCTCAAACCCAGATTGCTCAAGTTTGAAAGTGAAAGAACTACCTGGTAGGCCCTCAGAAACCCAAGGAGGGGTTACTATGAGTCGGGGTCTACTTGACAGCACACAACAACAACAACAACACAAATCATGTAGGAAAGTCTGAGTCATACATCAATGAAAAATATTTTGTAAGGAATGATTCAGTCACTTAGTTTGGAATGCCTTTGGAGGTAAACTCCCTGGTAAACCCTACTCCTGCTTCCTAGGACAGAGGATATTTCCCCTCCCTCCCCCCCACCACCGCATGAGCATACTCTCAATTAAGTCTGAATCCCAAAATCTTGACCCTAGACAAAAACATGATCTCTCTTCCACTTAAGACCTTTGTTCCTTTTCCATTTTCCTTTCTGAAGACCTACCTTTTCCAGATCATTAACAGCATTAATGTCCCAGTCCTATGGAAGAGACATCATTCTTACCAAAAGGTATATGGCTTTATTTATGGCTTTAATAAACCCAAAATTTCTCATAACAATGTTGACATTACTCTAAGAAACCCACACACAGCATCCCATGAAACCATACACCCCATAAAAACTCTGGTCTTTCACTTTTTTTTTTTTTTACTAGTCCAATTCTAAGAACTTTGTCACCACTTGTCTTTCAAAGTATCTCATTTTATTCCATTAAAGAGGTCTAGATTCCTGAAAACATTCTCCTTCCTCAGGGAGCCCTGCTTTGGCAGGGACTATGAGGCTAGAGTTGACATCACAATATCTCTTTTCTGAGGAGATTATGCCCTTAATGGGTGGGGCGGGGGAGAGGCAGCCTTGGGAGGAGTCATCACTACTTAGCTCATCCTGTATCAAGTATGAATCAGTAGCCAAGACAGGTCTCAGCTGGGCCACATCTGGAGAGCTGGGGTGGGGGTACAACACCACAAAACATCTGGCCTCAGCCCAGTCACCATTCACTTACGAGCAACAAGGAAACAAACCAGTGGCTGAGCAAACAACACCTGAGACAAAGGCCAGTAAAAATATTTTTCTGCCCTCACCCTCTCTGCCCTAGCATCTGCCTGCTTCCCATCTGCCCACCTGCTAAGGTAGATGCCTCATGTTACCACCCGAACACTCAGGATGCCCCAGGGTGGGCATCCCACAAATCTGCCTGCAGACAAGTGTGTCTCTTCAAGTGTCACTCAAGTAATAGTGAAGACAGCAGGCAAGCAGCAATCGTTTATGGTAGCAGATGACATCTCAGTGAAGCAGTTCAAGGAGAAGCTATCAGCTCATTTCAAATGCCAAATGGACCAGTTAGTGCTGGTCTTCATGGGTTGCCTCCTCAGAGACCATGACACACTGAACCAGAGGGGCATCCTAGATGGCCACACCATCCACCTAGTCATCAGATCCAAGCATAGGTCCCAACCCCTAACCCATTCCTCCCGGAACATGCCAACCAGTGAGCACTGCGACAGGGATGGGAACACCCAAGTAAAGAGCAGTGGGGTTCATCAGGCTGCTAGCATAAGTCAGACCCCGGTGGAATCACCATTCTTTGTGGAGCCTGAGATGCCTGAGGTGAATACCCAGAATGTGGAAGCAGGCAGTCCTGGGCACGTGGCACCAATGCTCGATGATCCTAGCATCCAGCGGCTTCTGTCCAACACGGATCTCATGAGACAGTTCATTTCAGAACATCCAGAGATACAACAACTGATGCAGCAGAACCCAGAGGTCTCACACATCTTTGACAATTATGATATACTATGGCAGACTCTGGAGCTGGCCAGAAACCTTGCCATAATCCAAGAGATAATGCAGATCCAACAACCTGCACAGAATCTTGAGCATCCACAGAATCAACAGCCATATCTGGGCTTAGAGACAACTCCAGGTGTGGACAATGCCTTGGGTCAAAGCTGTGCTGATTTCAATGACCAAACGCCCAACAACTTGCAAGATATCTCTGGGGGAAACCTTTTTACAGCTCTTCTGTCAGGACAAGAGCCAGAACAAGTCCAGTCTTCACCCTCACCACCACCACCACCACCACCACCATTCCAGGAACAGCAGGACCAACTCCCACAATTCCCTACAACCCGAGTCATTTACAGCAGTTCATGTGGTTTATCTTCAGCCAATGCTACCTCCAGCAGGGTGAACAATACTACCAGGGTCAGTGCTGCTACCATCTCTACCAAGAACCAAAGTCATATGTGTGCCATTCAGCAGCCAATTGGGGTGCCAGCGCTACCCAGCATAGAGCCCACCCAGAAGCACCAGGCAGAAGGTAAGGATGACATCTATCTCAGTGACTCTGACCAGAGACTGGAGGATGATCTAAAGCTGTTGGATGAGCAGACCAGCTCTCAGATTACCAGAAGCATGATGCAGCTACTTATAAACAACCCCTGCCTGGCAGCCCAAATGATGTTGTTCATGAGTATGCCCCTGCTGAGTGAACAATGGAGGCAACAGATGCCCACATTCCTGCTGCAGACACAGTTTTCTGACTTGCTGGTATCCCTTGCCAACCCTAAAGCATCACAGGCAATACTGCAGATTGAGCAGGGTCTCCAGCTTTTGGCCACAGAGGCTCCTGTTCTTCTGCCCTGGGTTGCACCCTACCTATGGGGCATGGGTTGGCTTCCTGCCCCCAGCTGTAGATATCCTGACATGGCTCCCTGGACTTTGGATGCGCCAGACATGGCTGATCCCCAAGGGCCTGAGGGTTGCCACAAGTCTGGAGCAGTCCTGCAGAGGCTACAGTCCCTAGCTAAAGACCCCTCTCACTCTCTATAAGCCCCTGAGATTCACTTCAGCAAGCAGATGGAATCTCTCTATGCCATGGGCTTTGGGGACCATCATGCCAATCTGCAAGCACTCATTGCCACTGAGGGAGGTAACAGTGCTGCTATCCACAAACTCAAGAAATCACAGGAATTCTAATCATGCCTACCTACTTGCATGTTAACTGGCTGCTGATCCATTTGACTGCCTCATCTGCCTTTTCCACCTCTTGTGATGCCTGCAGCCAGGAGCAGCCCGGGACAGGAGAAACCAACAAATGCTTTCCCAATTGAATAACAAATCATTGACCATGGCTTGAAGACCTGTCAATAAAATGGCTACACCTACTTCATCTGAGGTTTGGTTTTCTTTCCTTCACCATTGAATAACTAGCTGTGTGTGATACCGTTGTTTCACTTACCACACATACAGGAACACACACATCATATGTATATGTATACACTTATCAGTATACAGTTAAAAGGGATCATAGTTGCATCATAGTTCAACTATAGTTGAACCATATATACATTGTAAGACTATGTATACATATGTAAGAATGTGCATGCTTAGCTCCAGACAGCTGTGCAAAATGCACAAGCTCACATAGACACAGATACATATATATGACCACATAAAGCCAACACATAAAGCCATGTATATACAGAGATACATAGAAAAGCATAGCAATACATCAATAGATTGACATATAGGAAAAGATAGCTGTAATGTACTCAGATAAAAGGGAAGAATAGGTTATGCAGATAAGCCATAAAGACTGTCTTCCTTGCTTTCTCAAACCCATTGCTCAAGTTTGAGTGTGAAAGAACTGCCTGGTAGGCCAGAGTAGGAGGAATCCACCTATCAGTCAGGTACTGATGATTATTTATCCTCATAGAAGAAGCCTCTTGCTAATTATCACTGTCAAAATCATACAACTTATTACTCTTAATACTCTGCTTAACAGCCTATTTTATTTTCAAATTTGTATTTATTTTTTCCCAGTAAATAACTATTCCATTTATTGAGTTCTTCTAGTGTACAATAATGATGATGAAGGTAACTCACCAGCCACTCCATGGAAGGAAGACTGGGCAATCTACTTCCATAAAGATTTACTGTCTCACAAACCCACTGGGGGTTGCTGTGAGTGGGAATTGACTCGGTGGCGGTGAGTTTGGTTTTGGTTTGGAATGTTAAAAAAAAAAAGAAAATCTATCGGCAAATCCATTTAATAACTTGAAAATATATATAGAACTCATCATATACAGAATCAGAGAGAATATATGGACACAACTTCCTTGGAAAAAGAGCCCTGACTGGGCTCAGTTCACTGAATTTGGGACGGAGTGGAGAAAAGGGACTGAAGGGCCTCTCCTAACATCTGCCTCAAGCTGAGTCTCCACATACCAGATACCAGGTTATGTGGAAGCAGGACTTTTGGTCTTGGCTGGTCCCTCTAAAGAAAACAAATGACAATAAAAGATAAGAGAGTTAAAGATGGGGGAGAAGGCATTTCCAGGGACCCAGAGAACCTTAGAAGAGTCTGAAGAGTTCATTGCATGAGGTTGTGATGTCAATACTGAGGTCACAGAGGTGACCTGATGGAGTGGGTTCTGCCCAGAAGGTCTCAGGGGTGGCTGTGTAGCAAGATGACGGTGGTTTGGAGCCCTGCATAAGAGGAAGGACGGGGTCACAGCTGATTGGTGTGTATTCCCCAAACTGGGCCCTTCTTGTTGAATTTGCCTCATCACTTATGAATTACATATATTTTCCCCAGTATCTCATATTTCCCTCCCTTGACCCCAACATCTCTCAAATCTATAATCTCACATAAGCATCCTGTCCTAGGGACCTCACAGCCCCTTCCAGACCCTATAGCTACTCCCAGCCCAAGACCCCAGACCCTCTTTCTCACCTTTTGTATTTTTGCCATTACCCAAAAGGATGATCTTGGTCTCATTTCCATCCCTCCAGCTGTGTCCCCACAAACCTGGGCCTCCTGCTACCCACCATGGCCAAAAGTGGAGAGGCCTTGCCACAGGGCAGCCCAGTGCCAGTCCAGGATCCTCACCTCATCAAGGTGACAGTGAAGACACCCAAGGACAAGGAGGATTTTTCAGTTACAGACACATGCACCATTCAGCAGCTGAAAGAAGAGATATCCCAACGCTTTAAGGCCCACCCCGATCAACTGGTCCTAATCTTTGCTGGCAAGATCCTCAAGGACCCTGACTCACTAGCACAGTGTGGAGTACGGGATGGCCTCACTGTCCACCTGGTCATTAAGATGCAACGGCGCATCATGAATACTGAGTGTCCAGCTGCTTCAGTCCCTTCCACAGCCCAAAGGCCTGGATCACTCCTCCAGCCAACCTCTATTTTCCCATCAGATGGGCCTCCCACTTTCAGCTTAGGGGTCCTCACAGGACTCAATGGACTGGGCCTGACCTCTGATAGCTTCCCTGACCAACCAAGCTCACTGATGTGGCAGCATGTATCTGTGCCTGAGTTTGTGGCTCAGATCATTGATGACCCTTTCATCCAGGGTCTGCTGTCCAACATGAGCCTAGTACACCAACTGGTTCTTGACAACCCCCACATGCAGCAGTTGATCCAGCATAACCCTGAGATTGGGCATATTCTCAACAACCCTGAAATCATGCGTCAGACGCTGGAGTTCCTACGCAACCCTGCCATGATGCAAGAGATGATGCGCAGCCAGGACCGGGCGCTCAGTAACCTGGAAAGCATCCCTGGTGGCTATAACGTGCTTCGTACTATGTACACAGATATTATGGACCCAATGTTTAATGCAGTCCAGGAGCAGTTTGGTGGCAATCCTTTTGCTACTGCCACTACTGCTGATACCAATACCAGCAGCAGCCAACCTTCAAGGACGGAGAATTGTGACCCTCTCCCCAATCCCTGGGCTTCAACATATGAAGGCTCAGGTGGCAGACGAGGAAGGCATATTGGAGACCAGGTTGTATCTGAAAGTAGAAATGGCATCCCCAACATTCTGGGTAATTTAGGGCTCTATGACTACCTCCAGCAATTACCTGGGACTTCCCTGTCCCTTGGAACCTATCTGCAGAGAAATGCATCCTCCCTCAGCCTAAACCAGGAACAACGTCCATCAGGAAACAGAGTTCCCTCAACTTCATCCTCATCCCAGGAACCTGGATCAGATCAGCCTCTATCCAAAGAGTCAGTGACTATCAAGGGAAAGTCCTCCTGCCCAACATTCCTGAGATATCCCACAGAGAGCAGCACTGGGCAAAGTGGAGGTCAAGATGCAGCAGGGGAGGACTCCAATGACCATAGCACCAATATGCCTGATCTTGTCTCAGGGCTGGTGGATTATGCCAAAAGGTCCCCATTAGTTCCTTCCCCACCTTCTCCCATGACAGCCACCTCTGGAGTCCCTGAGCCTGGCTGGCGGCCACCACCAACTTATTCAAGATCTCTGAGGCCAGCTGACCTCAATCAGAGTTCCCAGGTGCAGGATGAGACGCAAAGGCAATTGCCACTACTGCTGCACCTTCAGGCAGCCATGGCAAACCCCCGGGCCATGAACGCCCTCCTTCAGGTTGAACATGGTTTGCAGATCCTGGCAACCGAAGCTCCAGGCCTCCTCCTTTGGTTCATGCCTTGCTTAGCAGGGCTGGGGAGTATAGCAAGAGGTACACAGCCTAAAGAAGATACCCTTATGACCGAGGATCCTTCTCCAGCTCCAGCTCCTGAGGTTCCCCAAGCACGGGGTTCTACTGAGCAGGGGCTCCATTCAGATTCCTTTCTCCAGATGTTACAAGCCTTAGCTAATACTAATACCCAGCAGCTGCAGCTTGAGGCTCACTTTCGGGTGCAGCTGGAGCAACTGCGGGCGATGGGCTTTCTGAATCCGGAAGCCAATCTCCAGGCCCTCATTGCCACGGGAGGCAACTTGGATGCTGCTGTGGAAAGGCTGAGGCAGTTGTAGGAGCCTACAGCTTTTTCTCTGTGCCTTCCCCCTATATCCCACTACCTCAGTTCCACCATTCTTGAATGCAGCTGCTCTATGAACAAAATTTACTATGATGACCTTTACTCCAAACATTGCTGTTCCAGAGTCAATGAGGAAGAATGAGAGCCAGAACGAGGGTGGGGGCCTTGTGTGTGATTCAACCACTCCCGCCACTGCATCACCTTGGGAGCCCAGTCTGAGCTCTGTTTGTGGATATCATGAGATGCAATTACATCCAATCTTCAGTATCAGCTGCTGCCTGAGTATGATTCTTCATGGGCTGTGGGAGGAGGGGAGAAAGTAGGAGAGGAGGTGGTGATAAGGGTTGTTTCTGCATACAAGGGAAGACTTAGGGGGGACCTAAAAGGTTTGAAATTAGAAGAGTCAGCTGCATGGAAAACAGATAAGGGATGTTGAGATCTTTGCTGCAACCCTTCCAAGGCAAGCCTGCAGATTTCCTGGGGTCTTCCTAGAAATCCCCTAGATTTTATGTCCTATAATAGCTGCCACCATCTATTCTTTGGCATTCCTTCTCATCAGTCTGACTGCAGAGTGAAAACAGCTATTCATTTATTTGTTATTGCTCCTGCAGACAACCCCACTTAAGGATTAGAGGTTGATTTCTGAGTGGGTAGCTATAGAGTAGCAAGGATTCAGACTAGGTGCCAAGTTTCCCTAACCTCGCTGAGTTTACAAAGGTAAACTCATAGCCAGTTTACAGGGCCAATTTCACTGCCATGAACTCTATTTGTCCTGGAGTTTGTCTTTCTTGTAACTCTTAGCTCATTCATTTATTCATTCAATGGAAATTGAGGTATTAGAATTCAACCTCAGCAAAGGAAAAATGACCCTGTTATGATCTGGTATCAGGAAATTTTATTCTTCAAATATTTATTATACATGACTGTAAACTCCGCTAAGTGCTATAAAGAAAATGACATGGAGCTATGGAATAGAGTAAAAAGGGCTTGATACACTCTGGGGGCTCAGGGATGGCTTCTAGGGGTGAAGGCACTCCAAGCCGAGATGTGAAAAGTGGAAAGAAGTAGACAAAGTATCTGAGGGAAGAGGGAAGAAAATTGTGGAAGAAGGACCATTATACACAGAAGAGCTGAGGTAAAAGGTGCATAGTACATGGGAAGTGCCCTTGGCATTTCCAACTAAATTCCTGTTTGTGCTCAGAGACCTCCTTTCCCATGCTACTTCTAAGATAAAAGTATTACAATTCATAAATCAAGCAAGTGAACCATGATTTCTAGGACAAGAAACTGCCCATAGGCTCACTGATAAACACATCAATTTCAGAGAAATACACAAACGCAATGCATATTCACACTTAAGTACACTTTCATGTGACCACATGCTCAATTAGGCACACAAGTACATACATACATACATATATATATATACTTTATGCACATGTGCACAAGCACACACACAAAGCATAGTCTTTGAAATTAGAGTTTTATCAGATTAGAATGTAAACAAGAAGGATTAAAGTGCCATGACCTGTGTTTAAATGTCAGAGATCAGGTGTTGTGGATCCTTTCAGGGACTGGAAAAAATAGAACCTCTGCCTGGAGCCCAGGCTTCTTGGACCAGCTTGTCTTTGCCCTTTAGCTGCTCTTCATGGAGATGAAAGAGATGACACAAGGTTTTGGGGAGAAATCTCCTCCACAGTTTTATGTTTCAACCTCTAGATGTGGGACAATTTCTGACCCTTCCCCAAGTCCTACCACTCATCAGGAGTGGGGGTTCTAGTCTGGATAAAAGACTCCATTGTTTGTGGTGATGCTAGGGGACAGAAAGAGGTAACTCTTTCCTCTAGGTTTCTTGCAATTAATAAGAAAGCAAAGTGCTCAGGTATTGCCTCTGATTGGGGGTATGTACATCCGACCTCTAATCTCTACTCTGGGAAGGCCAGGTAGGTCCATGGAAAAATCATGCAGAGCAAGATTGGCGCTTTTTACCTGTCTTAAATCTAGGCAAAAGGAAGCAAGAAAGCTCATGTGAAGTTAAGCCCAATTCAGTAAGGCACATAGAAATTAAGAATCTGAGCCTTAATAGTCCTAGATAAAGAGGAAAGTTAATATAATGGATTGTTTTAGGACCCTATCCTCTAGAGACTCCTCTACAGCTAATTGGGTGTTTGGAATCTTAACTCTAGACTCATCAGTGATTAAAGACTCATGCACAGCTACATGGTGGTTAATCAAGGAGACAGAAGTTCATGGGATAGGAATTACTATTGTCCTTGACCTAGCAGTGTGTTTTTTTTTTTTTTTTTTTTTTTTTTTTTCAGCAGTGAATATGGGAGCGCTGGTAGCATAGTGGCTAAAGCACTTGACTGCTAACCAGAAGGCTGGCGGTTCAAACCCACCAGCCACTCCTCGGAAGGAAGGTTGGGCAATCCTACTTCTGTAGTGATACTGCCTCAGAAACCCAAGGAGGGGTCGTTATGAGTCAGGGATGACTTGACGGCACATAACAACAACAACAACAGCAGTGAATATAAGGCCTGGCACATGGCAGGCCCTCAATAAATGATTGAATGTTGTGTGGTGAGTGAGTAAATGATCCAGTTATTGAGCAAATGGTTGGGGAGACTAGATAGATATGAATCGAGCAGAAGATACCGCAGAACCAGAGTTTGTGGCTTGTGGATAAAACTGCTACTGGAGTTATAGGGATAGGACACCATGCAGGCTGAAGTCATTGGAAGGACGGGCTTCTTGAGATCAGCCCATGATATGACCATCACAATCTCTCAGCAGGGGTCCACAGTCTGATACCTAGGTCTTGGAGGGACAGGACAAGAGAGTTGGGTAGGTGGAAAATACAAGATATAGGGTCACAGAGCTTTGGCAAGACTGAGCCTAGTGCCTGGCTTCACCCAAAGAAACTGTATCCTTTCTTTAGACCAAGAAATCTGCTACAAAGGGCAGAAGGGAAGTCTGCAATGGTGATTTGCAGCACACATAGCCAGAGCATACAGCTATTTAAGAGAAGGAGATTATTTAAGCAATTGAAAGGTTTTTATGCTTCTGTGTCCTTTATTTATTTTTTAAAATATATATTCTCCTAATATCTTTCTGTTGTAAATAAATGCCCATATTTTTTTTTCTAGCCTTTTTAGGGTTGTACTACTTGCATTTAATTATAATAACAAACATATCTATTCTCTATGTGTCCTAATCCAGTTGTAGTCCTGACCAAATGGCATGTCAAAGATTGCCAGTACAGCTGAACGTCTTTTATGACTGAGATAATATTTATCAAGCGTCTCCTATGTGCTAGGCACCTCGGGTTTCACTTCGTATACAAAAGCTTCTTAGGTCTTCAAAACAAATCTTTGAAAAACTAACATTTTTTTAGAGGATGAAACACAGGCTTAAAAAGGCTAAATAACTTGTCAAAGGTTATGAGGTGGTGACAGTGGGATTTAGACCCAGGGCTATTGGATTCTACAGCCCAAGCTCTTTTTTCTAGATAGTTTATTGGTAAATGATTGTTTTTACTTTATTTTATTGTTATAAAATCAATGTATGTCCAAGATAAAATATTCAAAAGATGTCAGCTTCTGCAGAAAGATACAGTGTAGTTCTTGTGCTAGAGAAGCCTGTGGACTGTGTGGGCAGGGTGCCTGCCTTGAGCCACAGCTGTGCAAATTCACTGGGAATTCTGTCAGCTGATACTTGGGAAGGATACATTCAGGCACTGGCAATAGAGCTTGTAGGGGAGGAGACAAAGGGATGGTTCATGTCAAAGTCTATGAGAGAAAAAATGAGATTTGCAAAGTCTCTTCTGCACAGTTGTTACTTGGAATGGTAATCTTTCCTGCTACACATTAATTTATTGATTATAGAAAAGACAGGAATATTTATTTGAATAATTGATTCCTCTAGGGGCAAACCAAAAGTAGTCTTTAACATGGTAGCATCAGAGGTCTCCTAACTTCAGGGGGAAGGATAAGAATCACCATCAGGCCAAAGTTAATTCCTATGAGGTAGAAGTCAGACCCACTTCCACTCTCCAAGCTTTTTTTTTTTTCCTACCAGTTCTGACACTGGCTATTCTCTCCATGAACTCTCTAATTTGCTGCTGGGTTCGATAATTCACTGCAATGCCCACACAGAACTCACAGACCATACTTAGGATTTTGTGGTTTATTAGGAAAGTCATGGGCTACAACTAGGGATCAGGATCAATTTGGAAGTAACAACTCAGGAGACAGGATAGAATTTGAGAGTCAGGACAGCTTCCAACCAAGACAGCTCTCAGCTCCTCCTCAGCCATGCCCACAGGCAGGCCACACTTCTCAGCTGTACCCACAAGCTGGGTCCCTCTTGAGCCTCTGCCATCAGCCCTCACTGGGCCTTGGCCTCTGCTGTAGAGCCCTGCTCGGGCAAATGTTGCAACTCTTTTGGTTTCATTCTCTAGTGCTCAGAGACACTTCACTGTGCCAGCAAGCCTCCTGACTGAAGATGCTCAGCTCTCTCATTCTCTGGGTCAGCAAACCCATTACATGTATCTGCCAGTCTTGTGCTGCTGCCGTCTTATACCACCTCCAGTGTTACAGCTCTATCTCCTGGGTATAGGGGGTTCTCAGCACAGGGATCCCAGGCCCAAAGAATGTGCCCCACTCCAGGTTTTTCATCTTGATGTCAATGAGGTCCCTCTCAACTTCTCTGGGATTGGCCCTTTTAAGCCTAGCAAAACTTACCAATCACTTGATGTGCCTCAGTATTTGGTGTGTGTAGTAAACTGTTTAATCCTCACAAAGATTTTATGTGCCTTATTTGCATAATAGACTAACTAAACCCTTTGCAAGATTTTGGCCTAGCAAATCATCTTGGCAGTACTACTAATCCAGGGCCAGAAAGGACACATGTAAAGGGAAACCTGTTGCACTGCACAATCCACAAAGGGAATTCTTGTTGCCAGTAATATGCATGGTAGAAGTTGTACTTAGGTCTGGTATTACCAGGAGAAGTGCTGCAGTGAATTTATTGATGTGGCGCTTCTAGCTATTGTCCCCCATTCTGTGATGTATTGTAAATCCTATTATTCATGCCTGTTTGGGGTAGTGTGGTAGTTAAGGTTGGGTGTCAACTTGGCTGGGAAGCTGGTAGTAGTCGTTCCCTATAATGACTGGCAATCAGCTCTGTGGTGGGATATGCCTTGAGCTGCTCATTGTTAAAGCCATTCACTTGGGTTATTTCTGTTGGCATGACACAGGTGGAATGTATCTTGAGTCCTGCCTTGCTGGAGGGTATAATTCAAATCACCACCCTTAGCTTCCTTGAGGGTACACCTATGAATCTCCTGGGAAGGTTCGCCCTCCTCTTGCTCCGGTTCTGTGTTTTGGCTCATCCTCATCTCACCCCTGGATTTGGGACTGCAGCCGTCATCTGATCGGCTGATCGAGGTTCATCAAACCCTGAGAATTTGGAGGATCCTCGAGACCCACTCACGGACCTG
>NW_006921601.1:504727-536902 GCF_000298275.1 Orycteropus afer afer | reverse complement strand
TCTGATCTGCTGATCGAGGTTCATCAAACCCTGAGAATTTGGAGGATCCTCGAGACCCACTCACGGACCTGAGGCTCGCCAGTCTGCCAGCCTCCACCACGACTACATGAGAGGAACTCTTGGATGCCTGTGTATTCTGTGAGGCATTACAGTGAAATAGAGAACCCTAAGATGGGGGAAATTACTGGGAGGAGGAAGAGGAGTTAATGTCTAAAATGATGGAGTGGCACGGTAGTTTGGACATTTGGGACATCTTTAACCTCCGCCTCATGGGGACCGGCCTTGTGCTGATCTTCCTGAGAGAAATTGTTCAAGCAAGCACCTAGGTGCAATGGCTGCCAACTAGCCATGAGACTCACTCTGTGATATTCCCAGGGACTGGGAAGGTCTTGTAAACTTACAAACTTCAGTTTATCAGCTTACAAACTTGCAATTTATATTGCTTGGAACTCAGAGGATGCTATTCAGGAAAATCAAAGTTCAATAACATATATCAAAATACAATGAGCAATGCAGTCTCAGGGGAATAGATGCTCATGTTTTCCACGTCTAGCAGGATATCCTGGAGGTAGCACTCTAGGCAGCCAAATCCTAATTTTGTAGTCCTTGGAATTTCTAGAATCATGAAAGGGGGTCAAACATACATAAACCCCAAAATAGTGTGATTAATCAATATTTACAATAAAAAAAAAAATTGCTTCAGGGATTAGATAGCATTTACCCTGAGGTAATGCCTGGAATGGTCAAAACAATGTCTTAGAGACTAATCATTTTCTGTGTGTTCACTTCTAAATTGTGTCCCCCCTTCCAAGTGACAAGTCTCTTAAAATATTTTAATACTTAAAATTTATTAATTGCTAATTCATCAAGATCTAAAGCCCAACTGTTACTTTCTGATGGTTTCTTTTGTCTCACCTATGATGTTCTGAACATTGAGATCATAGTTTATCTCTCTGAGAGCAACATTATTTAAAAGTCTTTGAGGAGTTGATACTGTCTTTTTAGAACCAGGTTGAAGTGTTACTCAGTCTGGAGGACCTCAGAGATACAAGCTTCCTGTAAAGACTTCAGGAACACTTCCCAAGCTACCTCTTAAATCAATTCCTTTTCTAATCAGCCATATTCATTTATCAAATTCAAATGGTAGGATTTTAAACAGTGGTAATACATCATATTTCCAGACATGGACATTTTAAATTTTCTATATATATTTAAATCAAATCATAAAGAGAGTCTAACATCAGGCGGGTAGTAGAGATAATACTCTCCCTTCCCCCGCTTCCAGTATACTTCTCAACTGTGACCTCATCACTGACATCATATCCTTTAAGTCTTGCCCAGGAGAAGGGTAGTAGCCAACCCTATGGGAACCAGGTGGATGCAGGGCTACATTGTGAAGTGGTATCCATAGGACGTGGGTGAGAGGACCCTCACTGGACATCTATTAGTCCCTGCACCCAGGTTTGCTCAGTGCTACATCTAGGCTTCTACAGGCCTGTGCTACACCCTGCCCTCAGGTGGCCCTGCATCCTGTTCTTGAGGAAGTATGGCACATGCTAGAGAAGAAGCAGGGGACAACCAGTTGGTGTCTGGTCGGGAGCCATCATCACGCATCATCAGAGTGTGTGTGAAGACCCCACAGGACTGTCAGGAATTTATGCTGACAGAAAATAGCCGTGTCTGCCACCTCAAGAAGCAAATCTCTAAACGCCTTCACTGTGACATCGATCAACTCGTGCTCATCTTCACTGGAAAGATCCTTCGGGATCAAGACATACTGAGCCAGCGTGGCATCCTTGATGGCACTACTGTGCATTTGGTGGTGAGGACCCCTTTGAAAGGGTCAGGTGGTCACGGAACTCTGCCCGACCCCACAGGCCACTGCACCAATCGTTCTGGACCATTGGCTGCTGGAGGGGCTAAGATGTTAGGCAGGTTGGGCCGGCTAGCCCGGAGAGCACCTGAGCTGGCTGACATCCTTGGCCAGTTGGCTCAACTCCTGATGGCTTTACCTGAGGCTGGGGTGCAGTTCTTGGAAGACCCTCAAGTTCAAGGCCTGGAAAGTAAAAAATCAGCCAATATTAGCCACTTTCCTGAAACTTCAAGGACAGCACAGAAAACTGAGCCAGCTCCCAAACCAGTGGAAATGCTACAGAGCCCAGTACGGCAGCAGGAACTCCTACAGGCAGAAGAACCAGGATTGGAGGCTTTGAAAGTAGTGCCAGGTGGTGATAATGCTCTGTGTCCGGTCTGCTCTAACATCCAGCACCTCATGGTCTCCACTCTGGTCCCTTTGTTTGCCTCCAAAGGCCACATCCAAGGTTCTGAGCCCTGGAGAGGGGAGGCCAATACTCAAAGCAGTACTAACAGCACCATGGCCATTCCCACCACCTCGGAACCTGCCAGACCACTGACACAAGAGAACAGTGCAAAAATAGTTGCCCAGGCCAGGGCCAAGGCCTCAGATATGACAAATTCAGGGTATAGGACCATGCTGGACTTAGGCCAGGATTCTCCTTCCCAGAAGAGCCATCAGCCCATAGGAAAATGCACTCTAACCAGCCGGTTGAGATCCTCAGCCTCTGCATTGCATAAAGCCTTGCGTGTCCTGCAGCAGAATCCAGCTTTGCTACACCAGTTGGCAACTGGCAGCCACCTGCGACATCATATGCCACTACTTCCAATCCTCACCAACCCACGAGCACTGCAGGCATTGATACAGATAGAACAGGGCTTACAGATACTGTCTAGGGAGGTGCCTGGACTGGCCCCCTGCTTATGGAACATAGGCAGACCACATGGAGCTAGAGGAGCCCTTGAACCTAAGGGTGAAGGGCAGGATCATACAGCAGATACTGGACGATCCACCTTGGCTGTCCTTCAGCTTCTTCATACACTGGCCAATGTCTGCTCTGAGTCTGCCCAATCCTCACTACCATGCCCCCTCACTGAAGACCACTACCAGAAAGAACTGGAGCAGCTGAAGGCCATGGGTTTTGGTGATCACAATGCCAATCTGCAGGCCCTGATGGGCACAGGTGGAGATATCTATGCTGCCATTGAGAGGCTGCTGGGGGTTGCTGCTGGCCCAGGTCCCTCCTGCTAATGTCCACAGAGCATCACCTCAAGAAGAGGGCAAGAAAAGAAGGGGAAGGGAAGGGGAGGGGGTTAGCTTATTTTGGGAATTTCTCCTACTCAGATCCTGTACACAATTGGAGAACCCCTCTCTCACTGCCCAAGCCTGTTCTGCATTAAAAGGATTGCTTGGATCTCACATGTCATGTTATTTGAGGGTGGGTGGGCAAAGGGAAGGTTATTTGGGGAGGGATTGATCATGTTGCCAGGTCTTGGGTTTGAGATTCACATTTTCTCAAACATCTATCCTCAGAGGATTTTCCAATTTTGAATATGGGGTGGGGAAATCCCGATTTTTTTTTTTTCAGTGTTTTTACCCCTGTTTAATTGGCGACTTGGTTCCCTGTGATCATCACTACACAAACTACCTCTACTCCAACTACAGAATGACTCTGAAGGAATTATGGATTTCTTCCCTGAGGAAGTGTGACTTTCCTTATGGCTTCTTGAAACCATCCACTCTTTCACCTTCAAGTTTCTCTGTCTTCAGTCTAGCCTCTTACTATGCCAAACAAACAAACAAAAAACCTCACTGCCATTTAGTAGATTCGACTCAAGCAACCCCTCCTTGGCTTTCCAAGGCAGTATCTCCTTGGAAGTAGATTGCCCAATCTTCCTTCTGGTAGGTTTGAACCTCCAGCCTTCTGGTTAGCAGTCAAATGCCTTAGGCACAATACCACTTATTTCCCTCTCAGCTATGACTCTCCTTTCCTATTACATGTGCTGTAATTCTTCTCTACTAAGTCAACCTGCTACTTCTGAAGCTCTATCCTCTTCCTATCTGCAAACTTTTTTTCCTTTGACTTGAGAAAAATTTTGCTCTACCATTGAACTTTATCTTTCCTTTTGCCTCTGCATTTCTTGAAAGCATCTGCCCTCCCAGTGGCCACCCTCTGCATTCAGGGACTTAATTAACCCAGCATGGTGCAGGAGATTTCTCAAAGCTATTTCTTATTCCTCATCCTCTCAAATTTTTCTACAGAATTTAGTATACTGATCCCTCCTCTTTTAAGTGGCTTACCTTAATCTATTTTACTATTCCATCTTTTATAGTGTGTTGCTTTGCAAGAATATGTTAAACCGATTCTTTATTAATCCCTTGGTGATTTTGGCTATTTCCATGGCTGTGGCTCATATCTCTCCATTGATGGTTCATACATCTCTGAGCCCAATCTTTACTTACCACGGCTGTTAGCCTCCCCTTTTGGTGCCCCAGAGGAACCTCTGGCTCAGCACTCTCATATATTGTTCCACATTTTTCTCCTGATCCACATTTCTGCTCTAAATTCTGTGCTGATTTACTATATCTCAGTTAAAGTCATCAGTACTTTCCCAATCCACCCAATCACCTCTGCTGGAAGCCTCTGATCTATCAGTGATACGGTGCATAATGCAGACAGATAAGGCATGACCCAGAGGACCAGTGACTAATTGTAGCCATATAGTAGAATGAGAAAGAAGTCCCCAGGTAGTGCAAATGGTTAAAGCGCTCAACTACTAATCAGAAGTTTTGTGGTTTGAATTCACCCAGAGGTGTCTTGAAAAAAAGGTCTGGCAATTTGATTCTGAAATATCACAGCCTTGAAAACCCTATGGATTTTCAAGACAGGCATATGAGGTAAACATATCCACTAGGTAAGATACACTCCTTGGCGAGAACAATCAGGGGAGAATAAAAGGTCTGTGTATGCACAGGGAGACAGCTCAGGGGGCAGGAATGGATGCAGGGAAGGACACAGGGAGGAGATAACTATGGGGAGGAAGTGAGAGGGGAGCTGTTGCATTGTGGTAAATTGTAGTCAATGTCACGAGACAAAGTGTATGTGAGCTGCGGTATGGAAAGTGAATTTGCTCTGTAAACTTTCACCAAAATCCCAATTTAAAAAAAAAAAAGCAAAAAACCTATGGAGTGCAGTTCCACTCTACACAAATGGGTTTACCATGAGTCAGCATTAACTCTATGACAGTTGTTTTGATTTTGGTTTTAGCAGGATGAAGACTGCTGGAAGAAAGAGGAGGAAGTATATTGGGGGAGTTACTTGAGGGGAACTTAAAGATTGAACATTCAAAACCAGCCTCAGGGACCAGTTGAATCTGGGCTGAGTAACAGCTGGGTCTCGTGCTTCCTGGGAGGTAGGGATGGATGATAGTTGTCTCTAAGCTACACATCATGACTCAATTTTCTTTAGAAGTTGTGATGCTCCATAAGCCTAATGATAATAATGGCAATCCTGGAAAAGAAACACTTCCATAGCATCCATTCTGTACTATTATTATTATTTTTATTAAAATATGTTTGAATCATTTGATACAATAACCCTAAGTGGTGGATTATTATTATTGTTGTTGTTGTCATTGTTCAAGTTTTATAAACAAGGAACCAAGGGCACACAACTCGTGAGTGATGGAGCAGGAGTAGCCCGAGCAGTTCGATTCCAGAATTTGTGCTTTTAGCTTTATGCTGTGTCTCAGCCAGAACCAATCATTATTCAGTTCCTGTGAAATCACCGAATAGAAAGGTGTCCAGTCCTGTCTTGGCAGAAAGAAAGGGGCAAACTAGATAGTCAGCCCTTCAGGAATTTAGAACTTTTTCCAGAGAGGAAGAACTCAGGGAATAATCCAAATGATAATAATAATAATAAAAAAACTATAAATGTACTTATAACAGATTGAACAAATTCAATGTTGTCCTGCTGTAGAGAAGCATTATTAAGACATCAAAAGAAAATAAAACTCAGTGGAGACTGAGATACTCTTGAAGTGGTATTGATACCAGGACATGAAGAATTTCCCAACTACAAGCTGATGGAGCAGTTGGGAACTGGCTGTACTGATAAACTTATTGTCATTTTGAGCTATAAAAAATATTTAAGAAAATTTGCAGAAAGAAACATGTCCTATTTTATTTCAAACATTATTTCATGCATTCCTTTCCTGTCTTTTATCCTTGAGCTTACATCTTTTTTTTAAACATAATTTACACATTATGTTTTAAATACCAAGCAAAATGTTTAATTTCAACTTGTTTAAACATAAATATTTACATAAAAATAATTTGTATGTGTAAAACGAAAAGAAAACAATTTTAGAAAATCGAGGCATAGCAGGAGAAGCAGGGAGTGTCCTTCAGGGCTCAGAGGGAAGAATGTTTTTTTCTTTCATAGTCCTACAGATACAGGAAAGTGTGTGTGTGTGTGTGTGCACATGCACACGTGCATGTGCGAGTTTGTGAGAGGGAGACAGACAGACTTGGTATTGGTGGGCTATGGCAAACAAGGAAGTATCGCCTTAGGAAAGGTTGCATTTTCCTGTTAGCCATCAACCTTGTTTCCCTTCAGATTTCAGTTAAAGCTTACTAAGATTAAATGATTACTTGTTTCATTACAGATTGACTCAAAACTTCTAAGGGATACCCATTTGTTCTGATGTCACCTTGGCTTTTGAAGTCTCTAAGAATCTAATCTCACCCATCTTCCTACATTCTTTCAGTAATCTTCTGTTGACTTCTTCCTGCTCAATTGTCTTGTCCCTCCTTTTCTTCCAGTCTCTAGTCTCTGCTTTATACCCTTTTGACCTCCTCTGAGCTTCTCTGAGGCCACAGACCTGACACAGGCACTTGACTGCTAATCAGAAGGCTGGCAGTTCAAACCCACCAGCCACTCCTCGGAAGGAAGGTTGGGAAATCTACTTCTGCAGTGATATTGGCTCTGAAACTCAAGGAGGGGTCACTATGAGTCGGGTCCAACTCGATGGAAAATAACAACAACATCCCATAACAGTTCCCTGTGTGTGAACTTGGCTATTCAGCTTGACTCGGAGCTCTCCAATGGCCAGAAATGGTTACTCCTCTTGGGTCAACCACGGACTTTGTAATACTTTTTCCTTTAATTTTGTTACCGAGTCTAATACTGTCCCTTCCCTCTATCCTGATATTTATTCTATAGATGCTTTTATTTTGATAGACCTTGTGTTATATAAATAAACAGAATTTAAATTACTGAATGTCTATTGTGTTTTTACTGTAAGCCAGATATTATGCAAGGCACTTCATGTACATTGTCATTATTCATCCCAATAACATTATGAGACCATCATTGATTTATTCATTAATTAAACAAGAATATTTGAGAACATACTATGTAGAGTATGGCCAATAATATTTGATTCATAATATTTACTGAGCCAACAACAACATAAGAATGTATATGGCACAGACATGGTGCCTGCTATGGTGAAGTCTTAGAAAGACAATAAACAAACAAACAAACATCATAAATTGCCTTACATCATGTAAATATAACAAAAACAATGTGCCTTAGGTAATTTAAGGATAGTTAACCAAAATATTCAAGGTCATACTTTGGCACCGGGCTGGGTAATGTTTTATTCTGTTGTATATAAGGTCACCATGATTCAATGGCAGCTAACAACAACAGTAACACACCACAGTATTATCAACTACTAAAAATCTTTATCGAGTGCTTGCTTTGTGTCAGGCTGTGTGATAGTATTTCTAAGACTTGTTGTTGTTGTGTGGCGTCGAGTCATACCTGACTCATAGCGACCCCTCCTTGGGTTTCCGAGGCAGTATCACTACGGAAGTAGGATTGCCCAACCTTCCTTCCGAGGAGTGGCTGGTGGGTTTGAACCGCCAGCAGTCTGGTTAGCAGGCAAGTGTCTTAGCCACTATGCTACTAGAGCTCCCATTTCTAAGACTAGATGAGTTTATACAGAATGCCTTAATGCATGTAGTTAGCATATAAAGTCAAGGTGTAACCTCAACATTTTCCAGGTCCAGATCTCAGGTTCTTTCCATTATAAATTGCAAAGAAATGTGTAAGACAGTCATAATAATGGTATCATCTTAGGATTGTTGTTAGCTTCTTTGAATCACAGGCTTTTCATTAAAATGAAAATAGTAACAATTGTTGCAAAAGACCTATTTAAAGTGTTAAAAAAGAAAGATGTTACCTTGAAGACTAAGGAAGAGGTGCCTGACTTAAGCCATGGTATTTTCAACCACCTCATAGTCATGTGAAAGCTGGACAATGAATAAAGAAGACTGAAGAAGAATTGATGAATCTGAATTACGATGTTGTCAAAGAATATTGAATATACCATGGACTGACTACCAGAAGAATGAAAAGTCTGTCTTGGAAAAAGTATAGCCAGAATGCTCCTTGGCAGTGAGGATGGTGAGACTTCATCTAATGTAGTTTGGATATGTTATCAGGAGGGACCAGTCCCCCTGGAGAAGGACACCATGCTTGGTGGTGGTTGTTGTTATGTGCCATTGAGTCGGACCCGACTCGTAGCAACCCCTCCTTGGATTTCCGAGGTGGTATCACTGCAGAAGTAGATTGCCCAACCTTCCTTCCGAGGAGTGGCTGGTGGGTTTGAACTTCCAGCCTTCTGGTTAGCAGTCAAGTGCCTTAGACACTATGCTACCAGAGCTCCCATGCTTGGTGGAGGATCAGCTAAAACAAGGAAGACCCTCAGTGGGATGGACTGACACAGTGGCTGCAATGATGGGTTCAAACATAGCAACAGTTGTGAAGATGGTACAGGACTGGCAAATTTTGTTCTGTTGCAGACAGGGTTGCTGTGAGTTGAAACTGACTCAATGGCACCTAAAAACAATTACCTTATTTGAACAATTGTGAGGAGTGTCTATGTATTACCGTTGAATTTTAAGACTGAGGTTACTAGGGCAATGAAGACTGAAGAAAGGCACTGTCACTCTGAGTAAGATACCCTAAGTCCTAATAAGAAATACCTATATGGCAAAAAAGAAAGGGATCTCAAAATCAGAGGACTGGAGGAATAATAGAAGATAAAATATTTTTGTTGTTGTTTTTGTTATGTGCCGTCGAGTCGCACCGGACTCATAGCAACCTCTCCTTGGGTTGCCAAGGCAGTATCACTATGGAAGTAGATTGCCCAACCTTCCTTCCGAGGAGTGCCTGGAGGAATTGAACGCCAGCCTTCTGCCTTAGGAAGTCAAGTGCCTAAGGCACTACACCACCAGAGCTCAAGTAGTATTTTATACCAAGCATTGACTCACTATTGTAAACCCATATACAATATAGTTACCACAATAACCGTGTGTGATAATGTCTTAAATAACTTTCCCATTTTACATTTACATATTGAGCACTAATACATGTCAGGTACTGTTTGAAGATATTTATAATTATTCATTATTTTACCTTCACCACAACCTAAAGAATTTGGTATTATTATTATCCCCATTTTACAATAGGTCAAACTGAGACACAGAAAGATTTATTAACTTGTTCAAGGTCACAAAACTAGTAGGTGGACAATCTATAAAGACTCTACTCAGATTGGTGGAGTTCAGTTCATATTCCTTCCAAGAGTTCTTTTTATTTTCCACTTGACTTCCAGTGGAATAGTATTACCATGAGTCACAGATTCTTTTCCATACCAGGGATAGTCTTTCTCTTTAGTAAATCAGCTCTTTCTGAGACAAGGAAGAAAAAAAAAAAAAAAAAGAGCCTATTTCTGAGAAATTCAGAGTTGCTCAAAGAGCCTCAGGAACATGAATTTTCAATGAAATCAGCCATATCTTCAACTCATCTACTTAGTATTCTTCCATCCTAAGCTCTCTCCATGTCAACCTATCCTTCTTACATCAGAAGTTTCTATGCATGTAAATGCATCTAGACTGCTCCTCTACCCATTTATTTTTCTTTTTCATGTTCAATCTCTGTTCAGAACTCATACTGAATCCTTCCTTAGGTGAAGCAGTTTGAGAAGTCGAATTTTAATTTCCTTGGTCCTGGCCCCATAGATGATTGGGTTGAGTACAGGAGGCACCAGCACATAGAGATTAGCCAGAAAGATGTGTACATGCCTGGGGACTTGGTGTCTGCCAAAGCGGTGAGTGAGGAAGGAGAAGAAGGCAGGGATGTAGAAAACCAGGATGACTCCAAGGTGGGAGCCACAGGTACTCAGAGCCTTGTGCCGGGCATCACGAGATGGAAGGGAAAAGACAGCTTGGAGGATAAAGACATAGGAGATGGCAATGAGGATGGAATCCAGACCCATAGCCAGCAGAGCCACAATTAACCCATAGACAATATTGACGGTGATATTGGCACAGGCCAGTCGAGCAATGCCCATGTGCTCACAGTATGTGTGTGCCATGACATGGTGCCCACAGTAGGGCAGTCGCTTCAGCAAGAAGATGAAAGGGGAAACAATGGTTATGCTGCGGCATATCCCAACAAGGCTGATTCTGCCTATGACACTATGGTTGAGAATGGTTGTATATCTCAGAGGGTTGCAGATAGCCACATATCGATCAAAGGCCATGGCAAGAAGAACTGAGGACTCCATAGCATAGATAGAATGGACACAAAACATCTGGGCTAGGCAGCCGTTAAAGGAAATCTCACCAGCATGGAGCCACAAAATGGCCAGTGTCTTGGGTACTGTTGTGGAGCTGAGGGCCAGGTCAGTGAGTGAGAGAAGGCAAAGGAAGAGGTACATGGGTTCGTGAAGGGTATTGTCCATCCCGATGACCAAGATAAGGGCAGCATTTCCAGCCACTGCCACCAGGTACATAGCACAAAAAGGGATGCTAATCCAGATGTAGTTGGCCTCCAGCCCTGGGATTCCTGTCAAAAAAAGAGTGGCTGGGATACTGTTGTCACTGATATTGGGAGCTGACATCCTGCTTGGAAAAGAAAGAGTCTATTCAAGTAGTATTGGTATGCCTGCTCTGTAAAATCAGGTGTTCATTCACATGAAATGATGACTTCCCTGCAAAACAATCTTTTCAGATTATTAGTCACTTTTTTAAGAATCTATAAAGACTCTACCATATATAATCCATTTTTTTTTCCATCCGCCATTTCATACCCAGTCATGTTTTGAGTTTTGTATTCCAAGTACCAAGCTAAGCATATAAGCATTTTCCCTCTTTGATCATTCCACATGTATCTCCAACAGTATCATGCACATACTTTATTGGTCTTTTCCCTACAGACATCTAGGACTATTTCTTGCCCATGTTGTTGTTGTTGTTCTTTTTTTTTTAATTAGGCTTTTATTAGATGTCCTTAACTTCCTTTCAGTTACACTCAACAAACATGTATTTAACCACTAATATATGCCAGGCACATACTAGGGCTAGATAGGCAAGGGGATTGCAAAGATTACCAAGACACCAGGTTCCTGCCCTCAAGGATCTGGCAATCTCCTATGAGAGTCAGAATCACAACAAAGAGACTGGTACAATATTGTGGTTGCCCATGTTCTTTAGTACATGCCACCTCCCATCCCCAAGTAGACTTATTTCTTCATTCCCTCCCTCTCTGTTTTTAAGTTCTGTGGAAAGTTTTACTGCCTCCAGAAGACTTGTTTTCTAAAGCCGCCTTTGCTGATCCTTTTTTTTTTTTTGCCTGGGAATATGTCTTTCTGTAACTGTAATCACTCTGCCCATGACTGTCTCTGTACCTAGGTATTGTGATCAATGTTTGCTAAAAGAATCAGTTGGACAACTCTTAGTAATATATCATTGACTTTCTGATGTAAGGCTCTAATGATGACTTCATTCTATTTTCTCTCTTTGTATCTTATCTGAAAATATACATCAAATAACATCTTTAACATCTCATCTGAAGCACTAGAAAGAGCCTGGACAAAATCATATATTGCATAATTGAATATCTAAATCTCTAACATGGATGCAATAAAAGAGAGCAAGAGACAGAGTTCTAAATTACAGCAATACCAGCTCAAAACCCTGAATATGCACCACTGTATGGCTTGATGTGACAATGCATGACAAATGATGATGGAGGATGATCACAGGAGAGGTGAATTTCCTGGACTTGCTTAACAGTAGAGAAATCCTTAACAGTGAATCTGTTTTTGTTGTAGAGGATTCACATTATACACACACTCTAAATTGGGGTCCCTGGGTGGCACAAGGAATTAAGCACTGGGGTACTAGCTGAAAGGTTGGCAGTTTGAACCTACCCAGAGGTGCCTCAGAAGGAAGGTTTGAAAATCTGCTTCTGAAAGGTCACAGCCTTGAAAACCCTAAGGAGCAGTTCTACTCTGCATACATGGGGTCCATGAGTTGGAACTGACTTGGTAGCAACTATCAACCACATACTACCAGGTACTTATGTGAATTCTGGATATGTTGCCAAGAAATCTTAATTTGATCTCTGATTCTATCACAAGACTGTTGTGTGACCTTGAGAAAATCCTTTCCCTTCTCGAGGCCAACTCATGTTAGAATTGGCATTTTAAAAAGTGTCTCAGTGTTCTCAGCTCTTAATTGAGAATGGCAACACCGGCCCTACTTACCTCAAAGGTTTTGTGGTTAAGCAAGTGTAAAGTATATGGGATTCAAAGTTTGGATGCCCAACATAATTTTGTTTCATGTTTACAAACTCTTTATCACCAAAAGCAGGTAGGTGTTGTCACCTCACCCACATGTCCATTTCTTGTGGTCAATTTTTTACTTTCTGTCTTTCTCAAGCTAGGCATTCTGTCTAACATCACATTCTAATGCTGCTGTCACTCTACTCACCCTCTGAACTTTGAAGAGACAAGGAAAAGTGGGGAGCCCCTCCTACGTGCGTGGGGACTTTCATTGATGGCACAAGCCACTCCTGGCCTCAGCCTGAGCAGTGGCCTGTGATATTTGAGAAAATGTGTGTGTGGCTGAGGATGAGGAGCTGAAGTCACTATCATTCTCTATTCTTCTCTCTTGTTATTATAATCGCCCTTGGAGGAGAATATCATATGGTCATCATAAAAAAGCTGGTACTCTGTGAGCCTCTATACATGTGGAGACCACAAAGATTAGGGTTCAAACTGGATTGTTCTCCTGGGAAAGGAATGTTGAGATAGAGTGTCAGTTTGGTCCCAATGGAGGCACCCTCCCAAATTTTTCCTTATAAGTCTTACCTCTAGGTCACCGTAATGGCTTTTAAAAGAGAGCCCTCTTTCAGATCTAGAATGTAATAAAAAAATCTGGGTCATTTTATCCTACATAGTTATTGGTAAATTTGATTACAAGAACATACCTGTATGGTGGACAAGCATTTGCAGATCGAGCACACTTGATCTGGAGCTGTGTGAGGCTATGTAATATATGGATGTAAGGCTGTGTAATGCATGGATGTGAGGCTGTACAGGGTATGGGGATGTGGCTGTGTGGGCAGAGTGTGGTGCAGCGATGACTTGTACAGGAGATATGTTTCTGAATGAAAGTGTGGTTATTCAGGTGAAAGTTGTCTTTCTGTGCAGGTTTGTGTGAAAATGACATGTGGGAGGAAGGTGGGTTTAAGTGTGCAATTAGGGTTGAAATGTCTGATCCTTCTTCAGTTTTATGGTATAGTGAATGTCTTCAGCTCAGGTCTGGGTACCAGTCTCCTGTGTTTAAGACTGGGTAAGGCTATTTATTGATTCTTTTTCTGAGTTTCTGGTGTATAAACCCAGGAGACCTGCTCAAGGGATTTGACTTGTAATGTACATTTTGAAGGAAAGAGAATAGGAGTGATAAAAGAAAAAGAGAGGTGGGGGGGGAAGGAAACAAATTTCCAATGATTTTTTTAAAACTAGGTGGAAAGAAATGTCTAATATGCTTATGTTTTTACTTTTTTTTTTCCTCCTCTCCTTTTTTATCTGTGTATTTCCTTGAATTCCCATATATTGGGGGTCTACCAGATTACTATGCTCACAGGGTGTCAAGGAATGGTAGTAAACGTGCACATGTTCCATTGCCCTATCAGTTTTCACTAGGAAACATAGTTCGAAGATAAAATAATTAAGCATTACAAGATTGTGACAGAGAGCATGAAACAAAGCACAGGGCCTTTCTGAGAGTGGGGCTCTTGCAATTACATAGGATTTGTATCCATGAAACTGGCCTTCATAGTGATAATCAGTGTTTCGGCCAGATTTCTGCCAGTCTCCAATAGCCTCCATCAAATTCCCTCCAATAGCCACTCATCAAATGACTGGGCCTAAGATTCTTTCCATTAAGTCCCCTTTCCAGTATACATTAAATTCCCCCCATGTCTTAAGAGTAACACTTTTCCTTATAATACCTACCCCTTTCATAATAATCCAATCAGCAGCCTTTAAATTTTGTTTTGATTACTTCCTAAAGAATTTTAAAAACACTTTAAGATCTTTCAGATACTTTAAATTGACAGAAAAAAATGGTCATTAACAGATTAAATAGTTCAAAATGATGTAATACTCAGTATTTAATGAAAATTGACATTTAAAAATAAAACTGCCACATCACACTTTTAAATTTATCCTATGGAATCTAAACAGGAGCTCTAGTGGCGTAGTGTCTAAGGCATCTGACTGCTAACCAGAAGGCTGGCAGTTCAAACCCACCAGCCACTCCTCAGAAGGAAGGTTGGGCAATCTACTTTCATAGAGACACCATGTCGGAAACCCAAGGAGGGGTTGCTATGAGTCAGAACAGACTCCATGGGAGTGAGGTTTGTTTTTTTTTTTTTTTTGTATGGAATTTAAATACCCTAGAAGTTATTGATCCATTAAAAAACATATGAGCATGTTTTTCATAATTATTACAACTTGTTACTTTGTCTCCTTGAGGTAGTTTCCCTTTCTCACTTTGTTTAATGCTTAAAAGTTTTGTAATGATTACTTTTCATACTTGTTTGCCATAAAAATCTGCATGTAAGCAGAAACTATTTACTTTGTGTTTATAACTAAAAGGCTCTTAGTAGTAAAATGTTCTGTTATTACAATTATATAAGGGCATTTTTTTTTCCCAACCATTCACCATAAAACTTTAATTTATAGAATAAATGATTTTAATCAAATCATTTGACCTTTAAAACTATTTTATGAAGTAATACAGTAGAATCTTATATTTGTTAGGAATATATTTCAAGACTTTTGCAAATACATTTTATAATACAGAAATTTTTATGCAGGCTTCTAGTTTTTAAAATCACATTGATTCATTTTTTAAAAGTCTCTGTTGTTGAGAATATACACAGCAAAACATACACCAATTCAATAGTTTCTACGTGTACAATTCAGTGACATCGATTACATTCCTCAAGTTGTGCAACCATCTCACCCTGCTTTTCTGAGTTGCTCCTCCCCATTTATATAAATTCACTGATGAAAGCACATTATTAAAAGAAATATAAAGTTTTTAAATTTCATAAATATTTTATATAAACTGAATATGTTTTGGAAAACATTCTTTAGGGAGATTGATGGAATTTTACCCCTCCCTACCTAATCAGTTTATGTGTTCACAAATCAGCATTCATGGAGAAAGATCTGTTTCACCTTTAGTTACTCTTTATTTTTGTTTTTATAAAAGTAAGCTCAGAGAAACCTTGTTTATATAAATAACTCTGGGAGTGGAAGGAGTTTTGTGTCTGCAATGTAGGGAACACTGCCTTAATAGAGAGTTACTAACTGCTAGAATCAGTTACTGTACTAAGGGAGGAAGTTCTGCTTATCAGAACTTCAAAGGAAGTTCCTTATAGAAGTGGTGTGCAGACTTTTGAGAATGGGTGCCCAGACCACTGATGCTGTATATATGAGGGGCATAATGAGCCTGGCTTGAAGTAAGGAAAAACAAAAAATTTACCACAAGGGTCAACAGAAGATTTGACCAGGCAAGAAAGACACAGCAAACTTGACAATTAGTCAGTCAAGATGACCCAACACGAGAAACAGAAAGAATAAAGAGAGACGGAAAATGAAGAGCTGCAGAGATCTGTGAGACACCATTGTGCATACCAACTTACGCATGATGTCATTCCTAGAAGGGAAGGAGAGAAATAAAGAGGAAGAAAGAATAGTTGAAGAACTAGTAATAAAAAACTTCCTGGATTTGATGAGAAATAGAAATCTATACATCCAAGAACATCAACAAAACTCCAACCAAGAGTGCACCTGGATTTTAATATACTGTCCTGCATCCTTGAGATGCCATTTCTTTATGGCTGAAAGGAAAGGGATAAAAAATGAAGGTGTCATGGCAGAAATAACATTTTTAATGAGCACTAATTTTATTCCAAGCACAAACTAGCTGTTATAGAGTTGTTATATAATTTATGTACGTATGTATTATGTGTATTTAGTGTTGTGCATTAATGGAGTTGTCACAATAACCCTGTGAGATGAAACAATGTTAAGAAAAAGATGTAAGTGGAAATATTAATAAAGCTTAGAGATGTTAAATAAATTTCTCACCTTACATTTATTCTTTGATCACTCTTATATGTTAGGGTCTGTTCAAAATTTTCTGCATTTATTCATTTATTATTTCTTACCACAAACTTAAGAATTAGATATTATCATTATCCCCATTTTACACTTGGACAAACTGAGACACAAAAAGACCTAATAATTTTCTGAAGTACATGAACGAAATAAGTGGAAGAGTCAGAAGTGACACCAGCCACTGATTTCAGACCTTGTCTTTTAACTGTTACACAAATTCGTGGAGTTCAGATTCAAATTCATTCTAAGAATTTTTTGGTTTGTTTTCCATTTGCCCTCCAGTAGAGTCCTTTCCAGACCTGAAGCAGCCTTCCTCTTTGGTACATCATAACTTCTTCTGAGACACGAGAGAAAATGTTATCCCCTATCTGAGCAATTTGAGCCTTGAGAACATGACATGTTCTATGTGATCATTGATATTTCTAATTCACCTGGTCAGGATTGCAAGGTTTCCTCCCAAATTAGCCCATCTTTCTTACATCATAGGTTTTGATGCGTATAATTGCATTAGATAGTTTCCCTGCCCATTCATCTCCCCCCCACACACATTTAACCTATACTCAGAACTCATACTGAGTCCTTCCTTAAGTGAAGCATTCTTAGAAGTTGACTTCGGATCTCCCTGGTCCTGGCCCCATAGATGATTGGGTTGAGTACAGGAGGCACCAGCACATAGAGATTAGCCAGAAAGATGTGTACACGCCTGGGGACTTGGTGTCTGCCAAAGCGGTGAGTGAGGAAGGAGAAGAAAGCAGGGATGTAGAAAACCAGGATGACTCCAAGGTGGGAGCCACAGGTACTCAGAGCCTTGTGCCGGGCATCACGAGATGGAAGGGAAAAGACAGCTTGGAGGATAAAGACATAGGAGATAGCAATGAGCATGGAATCCAGACCCACGGCCAGAAGAGCCACAGTTAGCCCATAGACAATATTGACGGTGATATTGGCACAGGCCAGTCGAGCAATGCCCATGTGCTCACAGTATGTGTGTGC
The DNA here is from genome assembly GCF_000298275.1 of Orycteropus afer afer. Taxonomy (NCBI): domain Eukaryota; kingdom Metazoa; phylum Chordata; class Mammalia; order Tubulidentata; family Orycteropodidae; genus Orycteropus; species Orycteropus afer. Next base: position 519,496 of record NW_006921601.1, on the reverse strand, counting down.
CATGACACGGTGCCCACAGTAGGGCAGTCGCTTCAGCAAGAAGATGAAAGGGGAAACAACAGCTATACTCCGCAATATCCCAGCAAGGCCGATTCTGCCTATTGCACTATGGTTGAGAATGGTTGTATATCTCAGAGGGTTGCAGATAGCCACATATCGATCAAAGGCCATGGCAAGAAGAACTGAGGACTCCATGGCATAGATAGAATGGACACAAAACATCTGGGCTAGGCAGCCATTAAAGGAAATCTCACCAGCATGAAGCCACAAAATGGCCAGTGTCTTGGGTACTGTTGTGGAGCTGAGGGCCAGGTCGGTGAGTGAGAGAAGGCAAAGGAAGAGGTACATGGGTTCGTGAAGAGCATTCTTTGTCACAATGACCAAGATAAGGGCAGCATTTCCAGCCAGTGCCACCAGGTACACGGCACAAAATGGGATAGCAATCCAGATGTGGCTAGCCTCCAGTCCCGGAATCCCTGTAAGGAAGAGAGTGTCTGGGAGACTGTTACTACTGATATTAGAAGCTGACATGGGGCTTGACAAATGAAGGGCTTTATGTCGGTATGCTTGTCCTGTTAGTATTTGGTTCATTCACTTGAAATGATGATCTTCCTAGGAAATAATGTCTTCAGGCTGGCAAAAAATATTTATTGTTATTGAAATATTAAAATATTACAAACTTTATTAAATACAATTATTTCCCTCATTGGCTGTTTTCAGTCATGTTTTGAGTTCTTTATTCCAAGCACCAAGCTAAGGCAGTAAGCCTTTGCACAGCCTGACTGTTCTGGACTTATCTCCAAGTGTATCTTGTGAACCACATACTGACTTTGTCCACATGTATCTAGGGATATTTTTCCCTATACTCTTTAGTCTTGCCACTGTTCATTTTTTCCTCATTTATCGCCTTTCCATTTTTTAAAGTCCTAAGAACATTTTATTGCCTCTGGAAACTGTCCTTTCTAACCCAGCCCTTAGTGAGATTTTTTTTTTTTTTACTTTGATTTTTTCATTCTTCCATTACGTATCAACATCCTTTTCACTGGGACTACGTATTTCTGTTGTTGTAACCTCCACATGCAGATGACTGCTCTGTATGTAGATACTTTGATCAGTGGTCACTAAAAAAGTGAACTTTGACAACTGTAAATATTATGCCACTGACTTTTAGATTTAAAGCTGTAGCTTTGCATTCACTTTATTTTCAGTGTTTGTATCTTATCTATCTAAATACACACTGAATAGTTCCTTTTTCATCTCACCTAAAATGCTCAGAAAAAGGCTGTTGTTGTTGTTGTTATGTGCCATCGAGTCAGCCCTGACTCATAGCGACCTCTCCTTGGGTTTCCGAGGCAGTATCACTACGGAAGTAGGATTGCCCAACCTTCTTCCGAGGAGTGGCTGGCGGGTTTGAACCACCAGCCTTCTGGTTAGCAGTCAAATGCCTTAGCCACTACGCTACCAGAGCTCCCTAAGCATCCTAAATATACTCATATGCTTCATAACTGAATATCTGCAATGATTTGAGTATTCACATGAATACAATAGGAGAAAGCCAGAGATTGCACTTCCAGCTGTAGCAAAGGCAGCTCACAGTCTTGCATACCCACCAGTTGGATGGTTGGATGGTACTTGCACAGCAGAATGTTAATAGGAGATGGAAGCTGACAGAGAGATTTTAGTGTTCTGAGGATGCCAATAGTAAATAGTAAATAAATCCTGCAGAGGGTTCTTTTTTTTTTTTTAAGAGAACTTATTATATATACCCTCCCTCAGTGACACAGTGTACTTAAAAGAAACCTGGCTGTGATGCCAGGAAATTAGACTTACGGTTCTGATTCCTTCCCAAGATTGCTGTGTGATCTTGAATAGATTGTTTTACTTAAGAGTCTCAACTTAGAAAGAGCAATGAAATTCCAGTCTCAGCTTCCCAACTCCCTCATTATGTGGCATTGGAAAATCCTTTGACCTTTTCATCTTCAGTTTTGTCATTTTTAAATTGGTAATGGCAACATCAGACCTACATACCTCATAAAGTTTTGGTGGTTGAACTTAAAGTAAAGTACACAGGATGAAAAAATTTGGAACCCATAATAATGATACTTTTCTCTTTCAGGAGCTCTTTACCTCCTAACAGAATTCTGGAGAGGACAGACTACGATAAGTAATCTCACCCTAGTCTAAACATCCTGAAGACTGACTGCAGACAGGAGGGCTGATGCAATCCAGATCACACAGCACGTCACTGGAAGAGCTGACATGAGGTCTTGAGTCTCCCCACCAGTTTGGTGTTTTCACTACCAAACTATCCGTTTATATTGCTAAGATGTGGATTTCTATCTCTTTTTGTGTTGTCTACTGCTGCAATCACTTTACTCATCTTCTGGATTCCAAAGTGACAGAGAGAAAGAGGGCACCCCTCCTATTTGCAAGGCAACTTTCACTGATGACACCTGTCACTCTTGTGCTCAGCCCGAACACTGGCTTGTGACACTTAGGGAACAATCTTAGACAGTGGAGGGTGAGAAATTGGATCCAGTACCATCTTATTTTCCTCTCTCTTCCTCTCTTTTGTGCCCCAAAAGGAAGATTTCAAAGGTCAATATAAGAAAGTGGCTACTCTTTGAGCCTATATGAATATGGGGACGAGAATGATGGGGTACAAAAGGGCTTTTAGCTGGGGTTTCACTCTTTTCCAGAGTGGGGGAAAACTCATCCCTGTCAGTTATGTTTTTTGGTCCCACAATGATTGATTTTTTGAGGTTCCCTTTTGAACCTAAATCAAAACAGAAAAAAACAAAAAACTAAACCTGTTTCTGTCAAGTCAATTTTAACTCACAGAGACTCCATGGTTTACAGAGTAGCAATGCTCTATAGAGTTTTCTCACTTGTAGTGTTTATGGAAGCAGATCACCAAGTCTTTCTCCCACAGAGCTGTTGGGTAGGTTTGAACCACCAAACTTTTGGTTAATAGTCAAGTGAAAAAGAATTGCACCACCTCTTCAACTTCCTTAGTTGCTGTGATTCTAATTTCAAGAACATACCTTTGTGGAGACATTCATTTGCAGGCAGAGTCACTTAGCATGAAACTCTATAAGGATGTGTAGTGTATCGGTGCTAAGCTATGTGGCCAAAGGTGGTAGAGTGATGGTTTCTGCAGGAGAAATGTAATTGAATGAAGGTATTATTCTTAGTGAGATTAGATTTGTATATCTGTGCAGGTTTGTGTGGGTGTGATATGGGAAGCAGAAGAGTCTAAGTGTGTAATCTGGATTGAAATGTTTTTATTCTCCCCTGGTTTTCTGAGCTGAGTAAGTATCTTTCACTCATTTCTGCTTCCTAGCTTCCTCTAGTCAAGAGGTATGGTAAGTAAGGTTATTTATGATCTCTCTCCTATGTGAAAACTCAGGAGACCTGCCTTAGGGATTTGACTCAATATGCACATTTTGAGGGATAGGGAAAACAAACAAACAATCCCATTGCTGTGAAGTCAATCACAACTCCTAGCAACCTTATAGGGCAGTGTAGAACAGCTCTAGGGGCGTTCCAAGACTGTCATCTTTAGGGAAGTAGATAGCCACATCCCTGATGCGTTTAAACTACTGGCCTTTTGGTTATCAGTCATGCATTTAGCCAGTGTGACTCCTAAATAAAAAGTAAGATGGTTCAAGTGGCTTAGTGCTTAAGGAATTTGACTGCTAGCCAGAAGGTTGGTGGTTCAAACCCACCAGGCTCTCTGAGGGAAGAAGATGGGGCAATCTACTTCCATAAAGATTTACCACCTTGGAAACCCAATGGCAATTCACTATGAATCAATGGCAGTGAGTTTGGTTTTGTTTTGGTATGGTGTTGCCATGAGTCGGGGTCAACATAATGAGAGCTAACAATAAGAGCAATGAGGAAGGACCATTTTTCAAGACCAATTTTCAAGGAAACTCCTGGAAATAAGCATCTAGTAGGCATAAAACCAAACCACAGCATTTTTTAAAAAAATGTATTTATAATTTTAAAATACAATATTTCAGTTGTTTTGAAGTGTTTGTCTTTCCATCTAACAGCATGTCTTAATAATAAATATTTTATTATAATTGTGGAAATTTACTTTTGAATATGTGAAAAAAAATTGATATGGGAATCTTTTTTACTCTTTTCTCATGGAACTCTCTACACGGCTTTGGCTTTTTTAAATTTGTTGTGTTGTTGTTCGGTGCTGTCAAGTAGTCTCTGATTCATAGTGACCCTCATGATCATTGCTATACCTGAGCCCACCGTTGCAGCCACTGTGTCTATCCATCTCATTGAGGGCTTTCCCCTTCTCCATTGACCCTCTGCTTTACCAAACATGATATCCTTCTCCAGGGAATGATTCTTTCTGAAATGACCAAAGTTAAGTGAGACAAAGTCTGACCATTCTCTCCTCCAAGGAACATTCTGGCTGCACTTCTTCCAGGACAGATTTGTTAGTCCTTTTACAGACCGTGGTACTCTTAGCATTCTTCTCCAACACCACGACTCGAAAGTATCAACTCTTCTTTGGTCTTCCTTATTCATTGTCCAGCTCTCACATGAGTAAGAAGAGACTGAAAATACCATGGCTTGGGTTAGTCTTAGAGGAGACGTCTTTACTCTTCATCACTTGTAAGAGGTCTTTTGCACCAGATTTGCTCAATGCAATACGTCATCTGATGTCTTGACTGCTGCTTCCATCGGTGTTGCTTATACAACCAAGTAATATGAAATCCTTAACAACTTCAATCTTTTCTCCATCCACCATGAAGCTGTTTAATGGACCAGTCATGAGGATTTTTGTTTTCTTTATATTAATATATGTAATCCATACTGCAGACTGTAGTCTTCAATCATGATCAGTAAGTGCTTCAAGTCATCCTCACTTTCAGCAAGCAAAGTGGTGTCATCTGCATAGTGCAGGTTGCTAATGAGTCTTCCTCCAATCCTGATGCCATGGTCTTCTTCCTATAGTCCAGCTTCTCAGATTATCTGCTCAGCATATAGATGGAGTAACTATGGTGAAAGAATACAACCTTGCTGCACCCTCTTCTTGATTTTGAACCATGCAGTATCTGTATGACAGATTCTAGATAGTTGTAAAAATTGAATATCATGGATGATTATTATGTTTCTATCACTAACAACTCTAGCCACTCGTACACTTTGGCTTCTGAAAGTTCCTTGAGAAGGGAGCTATTGGGTGGGTTCATCAGGAAAAAGAATCCCTCCAGCTGAAGGTCTGGAAGAATGACTTCTATTCTTGGCCCATCACCTAATGGTATTGGCTCATCATTTACCAGAACTGAGCCCTCTAGTGCTCAGACACTTTATTTGCAAGAAGGTCTTTCACAGCCCATTCCTGAGCAATCCTCAGGAGCCTGGAGGATGTATTGTGGGGAAAGGTAAGCCAAACTCAGGTGGGAGAAGTAGAGGTGTTGCTTTGGTCCTTGCAGAGAGACCTAGACTACCCATGGGAATAAACAGCAAGAGGAGTCCACTAAGTTTGTGCTGGGAGGAACTTATTCCCAACAGAGTTAGGCTGGAGATATGATAACTTGCCATAGCCTCACTACTGCTCAGAGGCTAAGAGACAACACCTGCGAATGGCTGTGTGAGTGAGTGAATGAGTCTTCTGCAGTCCTGGCCTGGCTTGGGGCAAATAGTAATTGATGAGACTGTTAGTCTAGCATCCTTCTGTGATTATAATTATCATCTCACCACCTCAGACTCTTGTTATCAAGGCCAGCAGCTATATCTGCTCAGAGGTAATTCGTTTCTTCAGCCTCTTTCTGTGATTCAAGGTCCATTCCTCAGGCTGTCTTATTGATTTTATTGCCCATACTTCCAGAGCTATAACATGAATTTCATAGTTCTTTTTAGGCAAAGTCAAGGCTATCCTTGTTGCCCTGACCTGAAGTAGGGAGTAGGGTTGGAAGTAGGTCCGTGGATCATTCAGTCTGTTTTTTTTTTCATTGCAGAAGGAAAATGCCAGAACATTGACTCTGTGGAGCAAAAGGATAATGCATTTGCCAAGTTGATGTTAGTCTATGGAGAACCTCCAATAGCTTTGAGGAATAGAAGTTGTAGGAGGCACTATTGGTTGGGATCTGGGTCTGATGTGGGGTTGTTTGGCCTTTTGACCTCCTTGGTACATATCTATACAGTTGTAAAGCCTCAATTCAGGTCCTACAACTCCATCTGTCTCAGGTTCTACATAACATACCTCACGTTGTTGTTCGAGGACTATGCAGTGTTACACTTTACCTCACTCGACCTCAGGAAGTGCTTCTGAAGTGGTCACTCACAAACACACATTTGCTACTTCTAGCAAACTAAAGAGTGGATATGGAAAATCAAGATCCGATCAGAATTATTGATCCAAACAGAATATTCTTGCCTTCTTACTGTGGTATGTCTCCTAGATAAGGAAATACCTATAATTAGTCCCTTAACAATAATATGACTATATTTACATTCTGACATTGAAAATATTGGTTATGAAGAGGATCATAACTGTCATATACTATCTTTTTATAGATAAATATTCCAAAGTAAAATAAGAGGCCCAGGAGGGTACCTAGTATAGTGTATGACACATAAAAACTTCTCATCAAACAGTTGAGGAAAAGGAGAGGAAAACATTGCTGCATAGAAATGAAAAACATTATATCCTATTTGAAAAATTATCCTAAAATAATGGGACATGGAAAAAGAACCTCAGCAAATAAACGTGGATGATGAAAAAATGGACGATTTGTAATCCAGGAAACAGGAGGGTAGTTATGTCAATTCCCTCAATGGCAGCTGAATAACAGACTTGGGAAACAAGTGATACAGACTGAAGCAAGAAAGATGAGGGCCCCAGGGAGAAGTTCTTGAGGAAAATGAAATGAATTTAATAGAATAGTAATGTGATTTAGAGAATAGGCAGATTTGAGGAAATATTAAACCAGGTCAGTAGTTTTCTAGTTAGCCCAAATAGCATTGAACACTCAACACAGGTTACACATGCACCCTTGTTTCTTTTTTCATATCAACTTTCTTAAACCACACAAATCCATTACTCTTATCCCTTACTCCCAGCTGATAGCTTGTTGCCTACTTCAGACGAACGTCAATGTGATTAGACAAGAATTTTCATCTTCCCATCATAAAGTCTGTGCTTATCTTCTTTCCCATACTTGTAATAATTGTTTAACTGTCCCTTGTCCAACTTTTTTTTTTTTTTTGCCACACAATTGAGGCTATGCATAGTCTGGCCAGCTTACCTTTATAGACTATTTCTCATTAATTTCAAACTCACTCTAAACCTTAGTTAGCTATCACCCTCTCTTGCCTTACCTTACTCTCCTCCTTCAGGGATTCTCTTCCAAAACCTTAATAATTGTGTTCATGTTTTCATCTTTGTCAGAAATGGTCCTCCTTTTTCCTTTGCCTATCGTCTCCCTTTTGCCTGAACTCACTATATCATCTTCTATTACTCCTGCAGTAGATTATCACAAATTTCCAAAAGAAAACCAAACCCATTGCCATCTAGTTGATTCCTACTTATAGTGAACCCCATTGGGTTTCTGAGGCAGTAAATCTTTACAGAAGTAGATTTCCCAGTCTTGGTTCTGCAGAGTGGCTCATGGGTTTGAACCACCAATCTTCTGCTTAGCAGTCAGATGTCTTAGGCACTGTGCTACCAGAGCTCCTTACCACAAATTTAGCCGCTTAAAATAACACAAATCTTTTAGCTCTTTATTTCTTTAGTTCAGAAATTAAGGTGGGCTTGGGTAGGCACTCCACTTTAGGTGTCTCAGTGCTGAAATCAAGGTGCCAGCAGGGCTGGATCCTTTATTAAGGCTCTGAGGAAGAATCTGCTTCTAAGATTATCCAGGTTATGGTGGAATTCACTTCCTTGTGGTTGTAGGACTCAGGTTTTCATTTCCTTATTAGCTATTAGCAGGGACTGGTCTTGTTCTTCACAGCTGCCCACATTACCTCCCATGCTTTTCATTTGATCTCCTCCAGCAATGGGGAGTTGATTGTCTCTCATACTTTAATCTCTGACTTCTCCTTCCTCCTGTTTCTCTGGCTGCAGCTGGAGAAAGTTGTGTGCTTTTAAGTGCTCATGTGATTAGACTGGGTTCATCTGGATTTAAAAAAATAAATAAATAAAACAGAGCAAAAGTCTCCTTATTTTAAGGTACGTATCCCAGGTTTTGGATGTGGACCTGTCTGGGGGAATATATATGGTTTTGACTTTTTATTGTGATCTGGATGAAATAAAGAAAGTAGATTCATTTTATATTCAACAGTTCATGCATATCTTGTCTCATGACACTGATTACAGTCCCCATAATGTAACAGATCTCTTTTCACTTCCTCCCTATTGTTGCCTTTTCCCGGTGCCCTTCTTACTTATGCATTCCTGCCTCCCTAGCTTTCTCCTGCACACATGCTGCCTTTCTGATTTCCCATGGTTGATTGTTCTAAGGAATGCATATCCTGGTGCACTTGGTCAGCTCCATGGACCAGTCTATTGTTTGGCTGATAGTTAAACCACAATAGCAGTCCAATTTCAGGCCCTAAGGGTGACTAGGGCCATCATTTCAGAGGTTTCACCAGTTACTATGTGACCAGTAAACCTAGTCTTTTTTATGTATCTTAATTTTATTCCACATTTTTTCTCCCACTCTACCCACGATCTCGTTTTGATTCCTTTCCAAGGTTGGCATTGTTAGCCAGGCACCATCTTCTTCTTCTGGTCTTCATCTTATAGGCTGAGGTTCCTATGTCCCTTAGTCCCTTGGACTAATTTTTTCCAGATGTCTTTGATTTTCTTCACTCCTCTTTGCTCCACAGGAGCAGAAACCAATAGTTGCATCTTAGGTGGCTGCTTGCAAGCTTTTAAGACCCTAGTCACTACTCACCAAAGTAGGATGGCAAACAATGTTTATTTGTACTACATTGTACCAATTGAGCTTGATGTTCCCATGACTATGGTCAAGGGGAATATATTTGTTCATTTCTTTGAGAATAGGCGAGCTATTACATGCTCCAGGAAATTTCTGACTGCCCTATAATGTTGCAAATTCCTCTCCTTCATTTTCCCTAAAAATCCTCCCATATTTCTTATTATTGCAGTCACTGAACTGCTATGTTTCATTAAGAGTCTCCCAAAATAGACTGTGGATTTATATACTTATTCACCTATACATGCTCATGACTAAAATAGTGTCTAACATTGAATGACTGCCTCAATTTATAGTTACTTGTATTACTGCACACACCTTATGTTATATACTGCAATGGTAGGGATTGTGACCTTGTCTTAAATGAAAAGCCTATTATTTTATTTAAGTATTTTTTCACATGGAAGAATTTAAGGAGAAAGGCTTAAGAAAAGGAGTAATAGGCCCCAAATTCTGATCAATCTACGTTGATCAATCAAGACTCAGGTAATTTGCTGATCTTTTTCTATGTGAATTGATGTGACTTTGAGAAGAAGATCAAGGGGTGTGTTAGATATTGTACTGAATCCTGTGATCTAACTTACATATGAGTGGTATTCTTGAAAAGCTGCACCTTTTCAGGCTGGTTAGTTTCAGAGAAATATTAGCTGTCAGATTCTTTCTAAATTTGACTTCTTTCATTTTCATCCCTGATCTGGTTCAAGTGTTAGTCTCCTGTACTAATCACTATTCCTTCCAGCTATATCTGCTAGGATTTTCCTAGTGAATAAAGTTTGTTAGTAGCAAAATGGTATTTAATCCTAGCTCTTCTGACTCTGTGCCCTGACTTTTCTGTTGGATAACTATGGTCAATAAACACAAAATGCTAAGTCCCATGAAAAACCCCATAAAATTAATTTTACCATTCAAATTTATTTATTATTTAGTGAAATAAATTGTTCCAGTTAGTCAAAGAATTTATTCTTATTGGTGCTGTTACAGTTTGATCTATATCCATTCCCAATCATTTAACTTTCGGGATCCAAAGTTTAAGACTTAAACATGATCTCTAACATCCATTAAGTACTATGTGCTTGTTGATAGGCTAAATTCTTTGTATATATTATTCCATTTAATTATTCCAATCATCCTAGGGTGTAAGAATGACTATTACTTTTTTACAAGGAAAGAAATGAAGCTCTAAGTAGGATAGAAACTTTCCCTAGATTCAAACAAAAGTCAATCTGGCTTCATCTTATTATCTACCTTGTCTCTCCAGCAGATGTTCAATAAATATCTGTGGAGAATGCAGCACACTGTAGTGTCTTCAGCACCTTCTTAATCAGGACAAATATGCTGCATAATCTGACCCTAGCTGTACAGATATCCATAACAGCCCAGTGCTTCTTATTACGTTAGGGTCATGTTCATGCGTGATCCAATTGGGAATTTCATATATTCTAATAAATTTGAATGGTAAAATGAATTTTATGGGGTTGTTCATGGGACTTAGCATTTTGTGTTTATTGACCATAGTTATACAACAGAAAAGCCAGAGCACAGAGTCAGAAGAGCTAGGGTTAAATACCATTTTGCTACTAACAAACTTTATGTTTGAGATGTGTTTTTCCCTTTCTATCCTCGAGTTACCTCTTCTGTAAAAATATAATGCCCTCTCTGATCCCTGCAGGTTATCATATTCCTGCTCTTTTGATTCCCAAGAATCAAAAGTAGGGTGACATGGAGGATCTCTATATCCCCAGCAGTCCACAAGGACCTAAGCTGAAATAAACTCCTTGAAGGCAGCCTTACGTTGCTCAGGCCAGTAAGCTGGCCAAGATAACTGGGGGCTAAGGGCTGGGCATGCAGGGCTCCCAATGCTTCTCTCCTTCCCTCTATACATTCCATACACAAAGCTATCTCAGGTAGGTAAGGTGATGTGTCAGGCTCTAAGGTGCTGTCTTTAGCTTCTAAATCCTGAATGCTGTGATATGACAATCTGAAGGGGGAAAGGCTGTTCCTGATCTGAGTCAGTTTTCCCCCTCCACCACTTGTGGACTCTCATCTTCATTCACTTCAATTTCTATTTTCTATCTGTTGTTCTTGCTGTCTCTAATCCCATGATTCTTTTTCCTTCAAACATTACTTTCTGGGAAGAGATACCTTGTCAGGCCATATTTTGGACAGTGATGCCTTGGTGTAAGAAAGTACTTGCATCTTTTCCTCAGGATAATTTGAGATGGAGGGTGTGTATCTTAATGTCTGAAAAATTATCTCTATGAAGGGATACCTTTCTATTGATAGGTCTTCTCTCTGGATGAGTGGCTGGAACAAATGAGAGACTATCATGAAATAAGGAAGATGTGGAGTCACAATAAAGTAGTGAAGGTTCAGTATCATAAGAAAAAGAGTGAAAGACAACTTCATGGTTCATTGAATAACTGTTTGCAGTGTTCAAGGAGGGTGGATCATAGTTGAGGGAGTAGCTTTGTCTTTAGTCTTAAACAAAAACATAATTATGGATTGATTTTAAAAAGTTTCATATCTTTGAATGTGAAAAAGAATATGATGGCAATAGACACAGGTCAAAGGAAAAAAAGTGACCTATCTGGCCAATGGAATAAACAGAAAATTCAGACAATTCCAGAAATCTTGGTGACAATGAAGGGCAAAAATTAACAATTTAGGGAATAAAATTGATTTATTTTTTAAAAGTTAGAAATTAGGTGATGTAATATGTTGGTAAGGAGCTCTGGTAGCATAGTGCCTAAGGCACTTGACTGCTAACCAGAAGGCTGGCGGTTCAAACCCACCAGCCACTCCTCGGAAGGAAGGTTGGGCATTCCTACTTCCGTAGTGATACTGCCTCGGAAACCCAAGGAGGGGTCGCTATGAGTCGGGGCCGACTCGATGGCAAATAACAACAACAACAACAACAATATGTTGGTAAGATATCAGGCAGAGGCCTTGGCTAAAACTGTATATTTGTCTTCTTTATAGGATAGTGGTCTTAGAATCTACTCAGGAGCCCCACCATGGAAGATCACCTCCACAATAGCTCATGGTTGCCTCCTTTCACACTGACAGGGCTCCCAGGGCTGGAGACCTCGCAACACTGGATGTTTCTGCTGCTTGGTGCTCTCTACACCATCTCCATTGTGGGCAATGCCCTTATCCTATTCATTATCAAGGAGGAGCAGAGCTTGCATCAGCCTATGTACTATTTCTTGTCCCTGCTATCAGTTAATGACCTAGGTGTGTCCTTTTCCACACTGCCCACTGTGCTGGCCACTTTTTGCTTCCACTCAAGGGAGATCAACTTTGATTCTTGCATGGCTCAAATGTTCTTTATTCACCTCTTCTCCTTCATGGAGTCTGGGATCCTGTTGGCCATGAGCTTTGACCGCTATGTGGCCATCTGCAAGCCATTGCGGTATGCCACAGTGCTCACTGAAGCCCGAGTGCTGCGCATGGGCATGTCTATTATCATCCGCAGTTTCTGCATGGTTTTTCCACTACCTTTCCTTCTGAAGAGGCTGCCTTTTTGCAAGGACAATATACTTTCCCACGCTTACTGTCTGCACCCAGACTTGATCCGGCTGCCCTGTGGTGACATCACCATCAACAATATCTTTGGTTTATTCATTGTCATCTTCAGTTTTGGCCTGGACTCTGCACTCATTCTGCTCTCTTATGTGCTCATACTGCACTCTGTGCTGGCCATTGCCTCTAGGGAGGAGAGGTTAAAGGCACTCAACAAGTGTGTGTCACACATTTGCGCTGTGCTCATCTTTTATGTGCCAATGGTTGGAGTATCCATGGCTGCTCGCTATGGGAGCCATGCCCCAAAGTATGTGCACACACTCATGTCCCTGATCTACCTCTTTGTGCCTCCAATGCTAAACCCTGTCATCTATTCCATCAAAACCGAAGAGATTCGTCGGAAGCTTCACAAAATACTACTGGGAACTAAGTTTTAAACAGAAGCACACAGGCTGACGGGCCTTGAGTCAGATAATGTTTCCTGTTAGTCCCAAAATTTGAATTTCTAAGACCTGTATTAACAAAACGGAGCTCTGATGGCATAGTGCTTAAGACATTTGATCGTAACCAGAAGGCTGGTGGTTCAAACCCACCAGCTACTCCTCGGAAGGAAGATTGGGCAATCTACTTCTGTAGAAATAACCAAAAAAACCAAACTCACTGCCATTGAGTCAGATCCAATTCATAGCAACCCCTCCTTGGGTTTCCAAGGCGATATTGCCTTGAGGGGTCGCTGTGAGTTGAATCTAATCAATAGCAGTGAATTTGGTTTTGTTTTTTGGTATTGACAAGAATTTTTGAATTTCCTTTTGAATACTAACCCACTATTAGGATTCTTGCTATCAGATATATGGTGAAAGACTGACAATTGTTAAGAATCAAACCAACAGGTTTCAGAAAGTTCAAATGGTTCATAATTTAGGGGAAAAAACTTTATTTTCCTCTTTTTTTAATTGAAAAATATACAAAGGAAAAATTGAAACATCATCACAAAGGAAATTACTTATTATCGTTGAAATATTGTATCAATGAGGGAAAGAGTTATTTACCCCAAAGATTATGTTAAAGGAATATTAGAGAAGAGCATATGTATATGAATATATATAATATATTGTATATAAAAAATCATTCTCAGATTTATTTCCATAACATGTATCAATCATCTGGCCTTTAAAATGAGATAAGCATAATTGCATATATTGCTGTTAGGTGTTAAGTTGGTTCCAACTCATAGTGACCCCATGTACAATAGAAGGAAACACTGCCCAGTCTTGTGCCATCTTCACAACTATTGCTATGCTTGTGTCCACTGTTGCAGCCACTGTGTCAATCCATCTCATTGTCAATCCATCCACTTTTTCACTGACCATCTACTTCGCCAAGCACAAAATCCTTCTCCAGGGCTGGTCCTGCCTGACAACACGAGCAAAGTGCCAGAAGTGAATTAGTGTATCCTTTCTTCTCAGGAGGATTCTGTCTGTATTTCATTCCAAAGACTGAAGAAGAATTTATGTATCTGAATTATGATGTGGGCAAAGTATATTGAATATACCACAGACTGTCAGAAGAACAAACAGATCTCTCTTGGATGAAATATTTATATATAAATTTAATTAAATGATCCAACTTTCTTAAAATTAAATTTGGTAAGGTGTTTCTTAATAATTTCCCCACTACAAGTCTCTCTTTTTTGTCTTACTATCCTTAACTATCTACCATGACTGTTTGTGGTTGAGTTGACTACAACTCATGACAACACCATGTGTGTCAGAGTAGAATTGTATTCCATAGAGTTTTCAGCGACTGATTTTTTGGAATCAGATCACCAGGCCTTTCTTCCGAGGCACCTCCGGTTGAGTTCAAACCACCAACCTTTTGTTTAGCAAGACAGTGTGTTAACAATTTGTGCCACTCAGGGTCTCTGATCATCTCATCTATCCCCAAATAATTTTCCTGCCACACTGAACAATGCAGAGTGCCCTAAAACAACAGGTTTCTTCATGTCTATGCTTCTTCACTTTATAGCTTCTGCTTAGACTATCTTATTCATGATCATATGCTTGGCGATTATACAATCACTCATTAAAAAATAAATTCATTCAAAATATTTGTTGAACAAATATCATGGGCCAGGCAATGGTTCAGCTTTTTGGTTATTTACTGTATGATGTGTTTCTAGCATTCCCTTTAGTGTAGAAACAAGGGAGCAGGATACAGACCCAGAACACATCCCTGAGGAAGAAGCATCATTGGAACTCTCTGATAAGAATTCAAAAGA
>NW_006921601.1:494034-503452 GCF_000298275.1 Orycteropus afer afer | reverse complement strand
TCTACTTTCCACATACCTGCTCCCTCCATCTTCAACAGTGATAAAACAGATGATTTATTAATTTTTTGTCTTTAATATATTTCATCAATACTTGTACCACAGTGCCTAGACATTATTCTGCATTTTTGTCTGCACTTATATATAGTTCCCTATTTGAATGGAATACTTGATGGAAGAATAGACTGTGTGTGAATATTAGAAAGAGTATGAACTTTATGGCAGACTGATTATGGCCTTAGAAAAAATTCAACATCTCCCAGACTCAATTTGCTCATTTATAAAATTGGTTCAACAATAACGAAATTGTTGGGGTTTTGTAACAAATGTATGTAAGCATGTTGGAACATTGCTTCTTGTATAACATGTATTCACTACAGGAAAACTATTATTTTTATAGTAATTCAACTTTTATCCTTGGTGTTTGACATTGTGCAAATTGTACAGTAGATTTCAATTAATATTAGTGGATTATATAAAGGAATGAATGAAACTATAGAATTATTGTTTGCCAATGACATAATTTGGGAATTAAGAATCAGAAAAATACTGAAAATTGAGAAAATATGTCAAACATAATGTAAAACTACAAAACTAGTAATGTTTCAAAATAGAAAACATCTTAATGAGAAATTTTATGGACAAAAATGTCAAAATTTTATATAGGTTTCAAGATAAGCATGAATGAATAGACACAAAAGCATGTTCTTTAATGAAAGGATTAAACAACTATTTGAAAGTGTCATTTCTTCTTAAAACAGTATAAATAATTCCAGATATTTTTGAGAACACAGCATAATGATTTTAAAGTT
This sequence comes from Orycteropus afer afer, assembly GCF_000298275.1. Taxonomy (NCBI): domain Eukaryota; kingdom Metazoa; phylum Chordata; class Mammalia; order Tubulidentata; family Orycteropodidae; genus Orycteropus; species Orycteropus afer. The sequence continues at coordinate 502,643 of NW_006921601.1, read as the reverse complement.
AATTTAGAATATTTATATAAGTGATATTTCCTTCTTTGAGGAATTCTAAAGTAACTAGAAATTGGGGACAAGAATATAATAGACTACCACATGCTAAAATGTGAAGAAAATATAAACAGCGCTATAGTGATGGAAATAGTAATATGGTTGCAACAACAGATTTATAGAATAGAATAGCTTGGAAAAATATGTAAACTATTGTAAAGGAGTTTTTTTTTAATAAATTATTATCAAATAGTATTTATAGCATACTTTTTTGGTAAAGGCACTAACATGTCATATTATTGTTATACAGTCACACATTTGAGTAAAAAAATGTTTGAATAATTAAGGGAAATTTTATTAGTAGTTGTCTCTGGTTAGTGATATTTTGGAAGATTTAGTTTCTGTTCATCTATAGTTTTGAGTTTTCTGTAATACATATGCATTATGCTTGTAATGAAATGAGAGAGAGAACGAGAGAGAGGAAATGGAGGCAATTGAGAGCAATCAGAGAGTTCCAAGGGGTGAGCCTCACAGGCTCACAGGAATGTTTGTACTCCTGCCAACTTCCCACTAAGATGCTTTCCAAATATTCCTCTTTATCTGTCCCAAGGGATAAGCACTTAGTTTCCTAGTGAAGCCATTCCCTTCCAAATATGTCTATGAGCTGTGAAGAGCCCACTGTCACTATCCATGGGAGCCTGAGTCTGGCCCCAAGGGACACCACCTCCCCATGCTCAGGGAGTTTAGTGCATATCTGGAACACATCAAATTTTCACACTTCATATCCCATGTCACCAGAAGCTTATGATAGCAAAGCTAGCAAAGGCTTTTGACTGTGTAGTCAAAAGATGATATTAGATAATTAAAATAAAATAACAAAATATTATATCTATGGCATGCCTGATGTCAGCACTATCACTTGATCTCTTCATTCATCTGACCTAACTAGACCAGTCATTTAAATCTCTGATGCTCAGTTTTATCATAGTTAAAGTAATACTAATGATCATATTTCTTAGTGCATTATTATGGTCTGGATGATGATGATTATTATTGGAAATTGTTAGCTCTTAACAACAATCTTCACTCCTATGATGTAGACAAAATTATTATTCTTGTTTTAGAGCTGAGGACAATGAGGCACACAGAATAAATGGAGTAACTTGTCCAGTATTACCTAGCTAGTATATGACACAGTAGGTGATGCCAGGCAGTCTCTCAATTCCAAAACTAGTGTGATTTTGAGTTGATGATATCACTTTGAAAACTGTTGCAATTTGTGTTCTTCCTCTTATTGCCTTTTACAGCTAAGCACAATCAACAGGAATTGAAGGAGTTTTGGCTAGAGGTGTGTGAGATGTTACATAGAAGCTCATCTGTTCCGTAAGTGACTCATTTGTTAAGCTGTGCCAGGGCCCATGAGGGGATCTATGGGGTATACTGCAGAGAGGGATTTGCCCTCTGAGCTTACAGTTGTGACTGTACAACATAATGGTTAAGAATACCTAGATTCAAATGCTAGTTCTGTCACTTATATGTTCTGTGGTAATTATTTTTCTCATCCTGTATTTTCAATAAAGTTAAATAAGTCAGATTATTTCTTTATGAAGACATCTTTTCATTTATCTTTTTTGATTTCTTGTGATTGGTTTATTGATTTAGTCTGGGGGAAAGAAAACAAAAAACAAACCAAACTCACTGCTGTTGAGTCGGTCCTGACTCATAGCCATCCCTCCTTGGGTTTCTGAGGCCGTATCTCTACAGAAGTAGATTGCCCCATCTTCCTTAAGAGGAGTGGCTGGTGGGTTTGAACTGCCAGCTTTCTGGTTAGCAGTCAAATGCCTTAGGCACTATGCCACCAGAGCTCCCTTAACTATGGGAAGGCAGACCTATTTTTCTCATTTCTAAGTAGTTTCAGATACCTCCTTCCATGCCCTTCTCTGCTCCCATACACATGTTTATATACATTCACATACAAGCTCATATACACAAACACAGACACTACAAACAGACTCTAATAAAGGATTTTGGATATACTAAATCTTGAACAATTTTGGTGTACCTCTCTACAAATTTGAAAACAATAAAAATTAAACTTTAAAATAATATGTTTAATAAAGTTCAGTTTTCACATGAGGACCACTTTGATATTTTTTAAAAAGTATACTTTCTAAGTGATTTACTTTTCTGTTGCTCTAAATGTGTGTGCTTAGTTAGTCTGCCTACTGAATAAATGAGTACTAATTTCAGGCATTATAATATTTATTTACCATTTTTTTTCAGTGAGGATTAAATGAGCTAACCTACATCAAAGAATCTACCATGAACTTAGATACTTAATAGATTCTTAATGAGCATCACTTTTTTTCCCTTCATTCTCCAACTCTGGTAATAAGAGATAAGATAGGCAGAGGCGATAGACATGGGGCTGAAACAAGATAATTAGATTCAATATCTGACTCTGCAACAATATCCTTGTGCACATCAGAAAGCATCTTTCCTCCTAGGGTCTCAGTTTCTCCATTACCAGAGTTTGGGTGTGACACTAGATGTCCCAAAGATGCTTTAAATAACTTTAAATTAGTGACTTGGGGGCAGCCAGCCCTCAGACTGCACCTTCTGTTCAAGTTCTCCCCTGACAGATGAAAATCAACAAGTAAGTACAACAGTTGTTTCATAAGCACTTACCATGTGATAAGAAGCTCTTGTGGTATAGTAGTTCAGGCATTTGGTTGCTAACCAAAAAGTCAGTGGTTTGAACCCACTAGCTGCTCCACTGGGAGCTCTGGTAGCATAGTGGCTAAGACACTTGCCTGCTAACCAGACGGCTGGCAGTTCAAACCCACCAGCCACTCCTCGGAAGGAAGGTTGGGCAATCCTACTTCCATAGTGATACTGCCTCGGAAACCCAAGGAGGGGTCGCTATGAGTTGGGTTTGACTCAACAGCACATAACAACAACAACAACAACAGCTGCTCCACGGAAGAAAGAAGAGGTTGTTTGTTTCTGTAAAGATTTACAGCCTTGGAAACCCAGTGAGGGTCACTATGAGTAGGAATTGACTCAATGGCAGTGAGTTTGGTTTGGTTAGATTTACCGTGTGTAATTATGTTTCTGATTTTCCTCGACCTATAGGCATGTGTACTTCTATTTTACAAACAAGGAATTTAAACCTCAAAATAATTCATTACTTTCTGAAGCTTACTCACTTAGGTAGGGAAGACAGTGGGGGTTTTGAATCCAGGCCCATTTATAGGGCAACAAACTGTCCCAGTTTCCTGTGACTGAGCCATTTCCACAGGCACAGGACGTCCAGTGCTAACACTGGTGTGCTGTTGTTGCTGTGTGCCATCAAGTCATTTCTCATATTGGCCCTATAGGGCAGAGTAGAACTGCCCCACAGGGTTTTGTATACTGTAAATCCTTATAGGAGCAGCCTGCCAAGCAGATTTTTCTCTACAGAGCTGCTGGGTTGCCCTTTCAGTTAGCAGCTGAGTGCTTAACCATTGTTCCATGAGAGCTCCTTAAAATGGGTACAGGGCGAAACAGGATGGTTACCCTGTTTTCTGACTCCAAACACCTGGGCTCTTATTGGCTGTGCCATTTTGTCCCTAGAAATCTATTTGGGATATGGCATGGCTAGTGGAAAGAGCTCTAATGTGGAAACCAGTGAGAATCAGTGGTACTGGGAATCAATTCCAGCTGTTGTTTACTTACTAAATGGATTTTTTCTCAACCTCTGTTAGTCCTCTATAATATGAAAGACTGAAAATGTTGATCACTGCACTTTCACTCTAGTTTTAACTCTTAATTTCTATGAAATCTCTAAGGCGGAGAAATGTCAGGCAAAAAAGAGCCATCCATTGTCAAATCTGCATTCTCTGCTGCCCCAGCTGCCTCATTGAGCCCCTGGACTTGCCAGGCCCTGGGAGACTTAAAGAGACAGCTGTATAGGGTTCAGGGCAGAGAGTGTGTGGAGGCTGGCAGTGCAGCTGTGTGCGGTGTATGTGAAGCCCTCAATGTTTCTCCAGTTTAGGGGACACTTTGCCTGCCTCTCTTCCCATCCACCAAAGCTACCCTGGAGAGGTAAGTTAAGACTTTAGCAATTCCTCACAGAGACTATAGAACTTCATCTGTAGCTTCAAAATCCTAAAGTGATTAAGGTCGTAAGGTTTGAAGGAGAAAAGGCTGTCTTCAGAAATTTTGCTTCCACCTCTGCTCCCACATCCATAATTGTCACCAAGAGTTCTTGGTACATGAGATCTCACTGTCTTGTCCTCATTCCTTCTGCTTTAGTCAGTAGTTTCTATAAGGTACAGACTTGACTCAGAAAGGTATTTTCTGAAGCTTTTGTTTGATGTGAATGCTTCAGTTCAATTAGCTCATGTTTCAGTATTTTCATTAACAGTGAATAAAAGGCTTAGGGATAAAAAGAGAGCCTTTGGTTGAGAAATTAAAAGTGGGAAGAGACTACAGCAAATGACCAGGGACCCTTTGTTTGTTGTTAGCTGCCAACTACAGCAGAACTGCTTCATAGAGTTTTCAAGAATGTGACCTTCTAGAATCAGATTTCCAGGCCCATCTTCAGAGGTGCCTTTGGGTAAATTTGACCCTCCCACCTTTTGACTAGTAGTTGGGTGCTTAATCATGTACACCACTCAAGGACTCCAAGCCCTCAGCCCCTAGATGTCCTTTTTGATCACCACTTTCTTGGTTGTTATTTATTCAGCACAGATCTTGCAACTAAACCTGAATAGGAACTTTGAACTTTACTCTATTGTTTTTCCTGTATTATAGATGTGAAAGGATGGTATGAAGAAATTAAACAAAATCATAGCAAGTATGTGGAAACACTGAGATAGAAGTTCAGTGTTAAATGTTAGCAGTTATTTTACTTATCTGAATTCATTTTACATTTTAGAAATATGGCTCATAATACCTCTTTCCTAAGAGAGTTCAGTCAGGGCTCTACGCCCAATAACCTTGCTAAAGAATAGCATACTAAGAAAAACAGAAAATTATGGGGGAGCTCTGGTAGCATAGTGCATAAGGCATTTGACTGCTAACCAGAAGGCTGGCAGTTCAAACCCAGTAGCCATTCCTCGGAAGGAAGGTTGGGCACTCTACTTCCGTAGTGGTCCCATCTCGGAAACCCAAGGAGGGGTTGCTATGAGTCAGATCCGACTTGACAGCAGTGAGTTTTTTGGTTTATAATTTATTGAGGGAGCTCTAGTGGTACAGTGGTTAAGCATTTGGCTGCTAACCTAAATATCTACAGTTCAAAATCACCAGCTCCAAAGAAAATATATGGCAGTCTACTTCAGTAAAGATTTACAGCTTTGGGAACCCTATGGAGGCAGTTCTGCTCTGTCCTATAGGCCCTCTGTGAGTTGCAATTGATTTAGTGACAACAGGGTTATAATTTATTGGTGGGGGGAGGCATTCATCAAATAACTAAACAGATCTAAAATTCTAAAGGACAGTAAGCACCACAAAGAAAAATATGTGTGAAGGAGTGTACAACCATAAGCAGAGTAGTACTGAATGGTTAGCATAATTATAAGTTAACATGTTCCAAGGTGGTTCTGATGCTGTTATATACTATGGTAAAGATTTTTAAATTCATACCTGAATTCTTATTTCAAAAGTTAAGGGAGATCATTGGAAGCTTTTCAGTAGAAGTATATCAGGATTTGATTTATATAATAGTCAAACATTTTGGCTAGTTTGTGGAAAATGGATTAGAGAGAGGCATGACAGTAAGCCAGCAAGATGTTCCCTATAGACATCCTGGTTAAAGACACTGAGGGATGGATGGCTGTTGGAAGTGAGATGGAGAGGAAAGGATAGGGTTAAATATATACTGGAAAGGCAGTGATGGATTAAATCTGGAATGGCAAAGGATGGGAGATGTCAAGGATGCCTTATAGGTTTTCCTGGTTTACGCCCCTGGATAGATGGTGCTGGACTTTAACAAGATGAATATTGGAAAGAACAAAGATGTTGATTGACAAGGAGTTCAATTTTGTCTGTCATGTTTGTGATGCTCATGAGCTATTAAAATTGGTAGTCAAGTAAGGAGTTGGATGCTTGGGTCTGTGTAGTTAGAAGAGAGAGCTAAATTTCAGAGCCATTGACAAACAGAGGAGAGACAGGGAGGACACTATAAGAAGAAAATAATTTTGAGAATATTTGTGGTAAGTAACAAGTTGTATGTTCTAAGAGAAGTAGATGATAATTAGAAGGATATGTGGGGCAATAGTTCCCCTGCCCCCTATGGTGATAGCTCCTGAAATTGATTCTCAGTGAAGGAAGAAGTTGGTGGGGAGTGGGGCATATTTGAACCATGATAGGAGTGATCTAAACCCTTGGTTCTCAACCTTGACTGCACATTGGAATCACCTAGGGAATTTTAAAAAATACTGATTTCTTATTGCTACCCACAGAGAGTGATTTAATTGGCATGGGTATGGCCTAGACAAAGGGATTTTAAGAAGTTTCTCTTTTAATCTAACTTTCAGCAGAGCTTGAGAATCTTTGCTCTAACAGAGAGAAATAGTTATGTGAACCTATAAGAAAGAAAAGCCAAGTGCAACCAGGAGTAGAAGACCATGTGAGTCTGGGCCCTTGATGAATAAGTAGGAAGCTAAAGCAATGACAAAAGAGAGGGGAGTTGGAGTGATGCTTGAGTATAGTCAAGAGAGGAGAAGCAGTTCAGTATGTAGACAGAAAGTATTACTGCTTGCACAAGTGGGACTAGGTCAGTGGATGGAGAGTGTTAAGAGAAGAGTTCAGGGAGAGGACATTGTACCTCACTTATTGGAGATCATGGTGGCTCAAAACCAGTAGAGATCAAGGGAAAATCATTCTCTGGCATTGGAGAAAGATTTGAAACTGTAAAGGACACAAAGATTGGAAGTAAGGGATAATGTCCAAACATATATATATGTGTATATGTATGTATATGTATATGTATATGTATATGTATATAAACATTTTCTTGGGTAAAGGAGCTGTGCCCAGGATGGATCATTCAGACTGCAGAAGGCCCAAGATATAACCAATGACTGCTGACCTGCCTCTTTCTGACTCCTCCATGTGATTGGAATATAAACATCATTGTCCCTCACATCCTGAGGACAGTGACCTCTCCTGGTCTTCACATCTTCCACTGTCTGACATCCCTTCACTCTGGTTGTGTTTCCCTAAAAGCCACTCAGAGACTGTTATGGGAAGCTTTGGGACTAACATCTCGAGTGCCAACAGCTTCACATTAACAGGCTTCCCAGAGATGGGGAGCCTGGAGCACTGGCTGGGTGCCTTACTCCTGCTGCTTTATACTGTCTCCATCCTGGGAAACACACTGATTCTCTTTATCATAAAGGTGGAGCAGAGCTTGCATCAGCCAATGTACTACTTCCTGTTCCTGTTATCAGTCAATGACTTGGGTGTATCCTTTTCTACATTGCCCACTGTACTGGCTGCCCTGTGCTTTCATGCGCCAGAGACTGCATTTGATGCATGCCTCAGCCAGATGTTCTTCATTCACTTTTTCTCCTGGACAGAGTCTGGGATCCTTCTGGCTATGAGCTATGACCGATATTTTGCTATCTGTAACCCTTTACGTTATGCCACAGTGCTCACCGATACCTGTGTGGCTCACATTGGTGTGTCCATCATCACTCGAAGCTTGTGCATGGTTTTCCCACTGCCTTTCCTCCTGAAGAGACTGCCCTTCTGTAAAGCCAACATACTGACCCATGCCTACTGCCTGCATCCAGACTTGATCCGCCTGCCCTGTGGAGATACCACTATTAACAGCATGTATGGCCTATTCATTGTCATCTCTGCTTTCGGTATAGACTCAGTGCTCATTTTTCTCTCTTATGTGTTCATACTGTGCTCTGTGCTCTCTATTGCCTCCCGGGAGGAGAGGTTTAAGACACTTAACACATGTGTGTCACACATCTGTGCTTTGCTCATCTTCTATATGCCCATGGTTAGTGTGTCCATGGTTCACCGATTTGGGAAGCATGCCCCTGAGTATGTGCACAAGTTAATGTCCCTGGTCTACCTCTTTGTCCCTCCAGTGCTCAATCCAATTATCTATTCCATTAAGACTAAGGAGATCCGCAGGAGGCTACATAAGATGTTACTGGGACCCAAGCTTTGAGCAGGGAGAGACCTTCTGGACAGCCAGGTACTCTAGGAGTTTGTTGTTGTTGATGATGTTTGGGTGAGCAAAGCTAGTCTTCGGGAGAATTTCAACCTCCCTGTCAACATGGACCTACAATGGGGTACTTGACATTAGTTGTCTGATTGAGCCTGTCTATAACCCATAGCTCAAAACATCAAGCTGTCCTGCATTGTAATTAACCATGTCATACTTATTGCCGTGGAGTTGGATCTGTGTCATAGCCACCCCTCTTTGTGTTTCTGAGGTGGCATCACTATGGAAGTAATTGCACAACCTTCCTTCCAAGGAGTGGCATGTCATAGGTTACTACAAACCTCTCTGAGACCTCTCCAATTTTTTTTTTTTTTTTTTTTTTTTAGGATTCCCCTACCAGGTCCTAGTTTTCAGCATTATTTTTTTCTTTTCCCTGTGCCTGGTTGAAATTCGG